>NC_046172.1:53257397-53517184 GCF_011064425.1 Rattus rattus
GAGAGAGAGAGAGAGAGAGAGAGAGAGAGAGAGAGAGAGAGAGAGAGAGAGAGAGAGAGAGAGAGAGAGACTGAGTCTCCTTGCCAGGCAGGCCATATGTTCTCTAATTCCAAAATGTGCCTTCACAAGTGCTGGGATGTTACAAGGTAGAAGAGTTCAGGGGGAAAAAAAAAAACAAATGAAGATATAACACAGTGGTCAGTAGCTAGAGAGAGACAGTATACCTCTCACTCCATCTTCATATGTACTTAAATGAGTGTCATGGCTATATGTGTTTTTGTTCATGTACATGTGGAAATGGACTAGATAGTTGTTTTCTGTTGCGTGGAGCCTGTTCCCTATTTCCAGGAACTTGAGTGACTCAGGTTAAAATTAAGGACTGTGTACAGCCTCTGCCTTATTACGTGATCTTCCGTTTCCGGTTTAACCCCTTCATTATTAGTTTTTGAAAAATCTATCAAATGAAGCCAACAGAAACTCCCTGTATATGCCACAGGAGAACTGAGCAAATTTCTCTGTGTATATTTGTAGACTTGAGTTTATCAGGCATAGCATATCACGTGCTCTTACCACATGGGATGTGGTGGGTGAGAAGAACTAAATAATATACTGCTGACTCTCAATTGGTCAGTTTCAGAAGGAGGAAAAAGGGAAGGTAACACAAAGAGTTATAAACAAATATGCTTTTGCCTCATTTTAGCCATTGATGCCAGACCAGCCTTTCTACTTTAAAGACCCAGGACTTGTGTAAAGCATCAAGGAGAGAGAATAGAGCTTTGTTTGTTTGTTTTCATTTTGGGAAGAGGAGTTCATGAAAATAGATAAAAGCATGATTCTTTGTCTATATTATGGATTATTCTATGTACTTGCTAACAGAGAACCAAAAGCATTGTTTGTCTTGTAGTCCAATATAGCATGCATGTTGGTGTCATTTTTCCTTCACCGCCACCTTTCACCACTGAAACATGTGAGCTTTACCATTAGATAGTAGATTTGCGCGAGGAAGTGCTTAAGTAGACCAGTCAGATATATGGACTGAACGCATTCTCATTTTGTCTCCTAAGCTGATCACTGGAGATTCCATCGTTAGTGCTGAGGCAGTATGGGATCACGTCACCATGGCCAACCGGGAGTTGGCATTTAAAGCTGGCGACGTCATCAAAGTCTTGGATGCTTCCAACAAGGATTGGTGGTGGGGCCAGATCGACGATGAGGAGGGATGGTTTCCTGCCAGCTTTGTGAGGGTGAGTGTCAACCTTCACTCTGCTCCTCTCTCCTTGGCTTTCCCTACATGCAATCTTGTTCTGCTCATTCTTCGCTTGATGAGTTTCCTTTTGTCTTTTCATTTCCTTTTCTCTTTCTCCCTCTCTGTCTCTTTTGCTTCACTCCTATTCCTTTCTTTAAAGCTCGCTTTTCTAACCTTCAGACCTTTCTTTTACTCTTTTTGACTCTTGTTTATTTTACCTACATTGTCTGTTGCTCACTTTTTTTATAAGCCCCTTCCTTTTTCCAGTCTTTTCTTTCTAGATTTAACTTGGACAGTTTTTGAGGTTTTTTTTTCAACTTTATGTGGCTGTAAATATTTTTTTGCCTTTCTTTTCCTTTTTGCCACATCTACTTTATTTTCTATATTCCCCCTTTTGATCCTTCCTTCTAGATCCTTCTTATCTCTTCCACTCTTTATTTTTGCTCTCTTTTCTTTCTCCCTACGTCAACTATACTTAGTTCCTTTTTCTTTTTTCTCTCCTAGAAGAAAATATGAACTATTATGCACTGTCATAGTCTTCAGCTATTAATGTCAGCATATGTACTCCCTGTTCTTCAGGGGCAAGAGATTACTCATCACAGGTCTTACTTCTTATAACAAAGTCAAACAGGAAGCCTGTAAAGGTTTGGAAGGTGTTGGATGATTTGATGCTGGCCATTAATGATGGTGTTCCTGTGAGTCCTCTGTTTCCAATAGGTCATCTTTTATCATGTTGCTTTGGGGAATTTTCACTGACCATGTGTCTCAGCTCTTGGCTTTTCTTAAGGTTGTTATTTTAAATTTGTTCTGCGATTATTGGAAGGGGCCAGTTTTTCCCATCTGCAAACTGGTCCTGGCCATCTTTTTCTGGCCAGAGGATATCACAGTGAATGAGAGACAATGAGAATTTCTTTATGGCAAGAAAACGAGCCAAAGCTCAAGAGGGTGTGCTAACGGCCACCCTTGCTACAGCCTACCACCTTTTGTTTGTTCTTCTGGAGTGTTCTGTTTTCCTTTTATAACTCTTTAAAAAAGAAGTTCTTTGAGAAATTCATACATGTGAATAATAGGTCTTTTTCAGTACTGAGGGACTCAGAGCCTCCTGCGTGCCAGGCAAGTGCTCTACCAACTAAGCTCTCCCGCCATCTTCACTGTTGGTTTCTTCTGCAACTTAAGATGGAAGGATTCTGGGCCCCAAACAAAAGCTTAGAGGGTCAGGGTCCTTGACTTTTGGAGAGCAGAGGACTTTTAATTTGCATTCCAAACACTGTCCTCTCTCACAGTCCCCCATCTCCTTCTCCTCTGAGAGCATGGGGCTCCTGGATGTAATTTAAAGGTAGGAGCATAGTGTTGGAGTTAAGAACTTGGATTGCATCTTCATTAGTTCCTACCAATATGTTTTAAATTTTTATTGTTACTTTTTAGGGTGAGATTTTTAACTGAAGCATAGGGGTCTCACAGCAGACTTTTTCCTAAGGATATAATGAGCGAATGCATGCTAATAAAAGATGTGACACAGTTATACTAGTATAAATTACTTGAAAAAATGCCTACCTGTGTTTTAGTTTTTACTACCTTATTAGCTCTACCAAGGTCCACATATCAAGGCTGGCCATATTAATTGAAAGAGGAACCCATCTTTGTAGGGTATATCAACTTATAAAGCACAGTTGATTGATTGATAGGACTTAGGTGTTGGCTTAAACAAGCAAATAGAATTGCCTCTTGTCTCCTTCAATGCTGAATGTTTTTTAATGACTGTCTAGTCCTTTATTCTCTGCTTATGTGACTTATTTCATTAATGCCTTGAAATGTTATCTGTGTCCCAATCCAGCTATAATGGTTGATAGATCAGTCCCTAGGGTATTCAGAATGAACCCATCAATAACCACAAGACTTAAGAGCTGGTGTGAATCTTTATGCACTTAGAGAGTGTGGCTCCTGTGCTGCCCAACCTCTCTTTTCCAAAGGATGATTAAACCACACTTAAATATTAATGTGTTTTGTTTTCAGGGAAATAGACCATGAGATAAGAAGGAATATTGAGCAAGTCAAGATGACTTAATGAAATGAATGTCAAGGTCAATCTTTAGAGAATATCTATGAACAAGCACTGATGGTTTTAAGCCAAAGGCTAAAAGGAGTGATATTTCCAGCACACATCTGCAGTAGCCACTTTGTGTAGAATATCCAAGAAGCAAACTAGTAAAACCCAGAATCCAAATTAAACACCATGTTTTTCCAGATCACTGAATCCATTTATATAGTCTAATCCTCTAAACAGTTTTTCAACGAAGACATGCAGATTAATAGTCAATAAATATTTTTTCAAATGTTCAATATTCTCAACAAATAGGAAAATATAAGTCAGTAATAAAACCACTTTAACACACACATACACACACACACACACACACACAGAGAGAGAGAGAGAGAGAGAGAGAGAGAGAGAGAGAGAGAGAGAGAGAGAGAGAGAGATACAGATGCATGCATGTGCACAAAAAGTTATACAAATGCTGATGAGAACATGAGGAAGAGGATCTCTTTGCTGATTGGGAGTGTAAATAATTTGTGTGGTCACTATGGAAATGAGAATTAATGTTTATTGAAAATGAAACAGAACTACTATCTAATCTTAGGTATGTACCTGTGTTAATTTTCATGGCTGATCAAATGCCTGGCAAGTGTTAACTTAATGGAGAGGTGGTTCACTTTGGTTTGAGGATATGACATGGGGTTGGGGATTTAGCTCAGTGGTAGAGCGCTTGCCTAGAAAGTGCAAGGACCTGGGTTCAGTCCTCAGCTCTGGGGAAAAAAGGAGGATATGACATTATGACAAGGACAGCATATGTTTTCATTTTCTGTTGCTGCATAAACACCATGATTAAAGTACATTAGGGAGGGTACTTTCTTTTTTAATTAATTAATTTACATACCCCTATTTTTTTCCTCTGAGGGAGCGCCCCCTGAGTATTCTCCCACACTATTACATCTAATCTCTGCAACGTTTGCCTCATCCTCTCTCACTGAGGCCAGACAAGGCAACCCAGTTAGGGCAATGGACTTCAGTCAGGGGACAACTTTAGGGACAGCCCTCACCCTAGCTGTTGGGGGACCCACATGAACATTGAGCTGCACATCTGCTATGCTACGTAGGTGCCAGGGGCCTCTGTGTAGCCCATGTATACTCTTTGGTTGGTGGCTCAGTCTCTGAGAGCTAGGGAGGATATTTTCATTTTATTAGTCTTAAGCCATCATTGAGGGAAAACAGGCCAAGAGTTCATGAGCTCTTGGCAGGAACCTGGAGGCAGTTACTGAAGCAGAGCCCATGAAGGTGTGCTGCTTACTGGCTTGCTCCCTATGGCTTGCTCAGCTTGCTTTCTTATACTAGAAGTATAAGGCTCAGGCACAACAACCTAGTGATGCCACCAACCACAGTGAGCTAGTTCTCCACCACATGTCAATTAGCAATTAATACAATGCCTGACAAACAAGGCCACAGGCCAGTTTGAGCTAGGAAATTCTTGAGTTGAGATTCCCTCCTCCCCGGTGATTCTAGGTCTGTTTAGGTTGAAAACTGAAGCTAACTATGGCAGCATAGCAGCAGAAATGTGAGATGCCTCTTGTCCCAACCCAGGAAGCAGAGAAAGATTAATGCTGATGCTAAGTTAACCTTCTCTTCTTTATTCAGTCCAGGATCCTAGCCTATGGGATGGTCTACTTAACATTCAGGGTGGGTATACGCTCATCAGATAAACTTTTCTGAAGACATTCTCATATACATATCCAAAGGTACATTTCCATAGAGAGTCTGAATCCTGATAAATTGACAATGAAGAGTAACTATCATAATACCCAAAGCACTCAATTTTACCACAAAGAGTGTGCACATCCACATTATTGTGCTGCCCTTTTCATGATAGTTTTAAAAAAAAAAGCAGCCTTGATATCTATCAACAGATGACTCTATAAAGAAAATGAATGGAGAGTGTATACAGAATATGATTTTATTTAATTTAACTGTAAACAAGAGTGTAATTTTCAGAAAGGTAGATAGAATTGGAAAAATATGTTAAGTAGAATAAGTCATACTCAGTTACATGGAGTTGTATATGGTTTGTGAAACAAAAAAACGAAAAAAGGACCATGATAGGAGAAGAAGTACTCTTCAAAGGGCTAAGAGAAGAAAAAGGAGGTAATAGAATACAGGATACATGTGACAGGAGAGGAGAAAGGGATATATTCGGCCAAGGAAGAGTCAGAAGGGTAGGAGAGAGGCTTGAAGGAGGAGAGGCTTTAAGAATGGACTATGTATCAAAATGCTATAGTGACACCCGTTACTTTGCATGCTAAAGGAAACAAATTTAAAGAGCGGGAAAGTCCCACTAAAATTTAAGCTATCTTAATAAGATTCCTTAAAGATAATGTCTTGAAATTAGATTTTTGTTTTTCTTTAAAAGAACAACTATCAGTAGTTCTTAATCTGTGAGTTGTGACCTCTTTGGGGTGCATATGAGATATCCTGCATATCAGATACTTACATTGCATTTCACAACAGTAACAAATTACACTTAGGAAGTACCAAAGAATCAATTTTATGGTTGGGCATCACCATAATATGAGGGACTATATTAAAGGATAGCTTTTATTTCGTAGCTGATGTTTAAACATATGTTATTGTGTTTCTCTTAGAAATATAATGTATAATATAAAACACAGGTATAATTTGAATTTTTCTAGTAGTCTCATGAAAGAGTTAAAGTTACAGGTGAAATTAAATTTCATGTTATACATTCTGGTATCTTCAAAATATTATGGAATATTATAAAATATCACTATAAAACTAATAATGATATTTTATTGTTTTTAGAAATATGTTATATGTAGAAAATGTCTCAATTCATACCAGCCACCCATGACTAATTACTACTTTTTCAATAATACAAGTTTAACAAGAATAATGTAGTTAAGACCTGGACCGTTAATGATAAAGCATAAATTATAACTTGGAAGTCTAATATTTCTTACAATGCAAATGTTTCTTCCTTAAATATTTAAAATACTGTCCCCATGTCTGCTTCATAATGTTTTCAGCATTGAACATTTGCTACCTTTGTGATGTCTTTTGTTTTAAGAGCAGAGTCAAGTGGTTTTAGTAGCTTTTCATCCATTGGTTAGCTTAAGGGAATCAGATCATACTGAATATCAGTTCTCTCATATCGGGCTGTAGAAATCTTTACCTACTTTCCTGGGCATATTTCCCTGGGAGCTGAGAACAATCTGCTGATACATGATTGTGTTTCTAAGTAGCCTGTGGTAGCATATTTCCTCCTGCTAGGCACCAATTTCAAGTCATTCAGTCGGTTTTCCTTTGATGCTGTTCAGAAAAGGAGCCTTTGTTCTGACACCGGGCCATGGCCTGCAGAGAGCATGTGTTAGAGCAGTTTTTATATAGGCTACATAACACACTGTTATTAGTGAGTGGTGAGGGCTGTGCCACGAGGCATGGATTTGTTCAAAAAGTAAATCGTTGGCTGGCTGACTCAGCTGGTAAAGGTGCTTAATGCCATGCCCAGTGACCCAAATTTGACTGCTTGAACCCACATGGTGAAAGGAGATAAACAACTGGAGTCTGGGGGTTCCTTCTCTATCCTTCATACACAGGCATGTGTACCATGCCCAACTCACTCCCCCGAAACTCCTAATAAATGGATATATTTTAGAGTTGTATACATTTTCCTTGTTGGTTTTTTCCCCCATTTGTCATGGTTTTGTTTTTAGTTCTAGATTTCTTTGGTATCGTACTTTCCTGGAGGTTGTCACACCCGTGGCTAGGGAGATGACTCAGTGAAGTGCCTGCTCTGGAAGCATGAGGACCCCAGTTTGGATCCCCAAAATTCATATAAAAAGCAGGGCATTGTGGCATGTAACCAAATCCTAGGTTATCAAGCTCGGCCAGTGGTGGGGGTCCAGGGAGATAGGCAGATTTGTAAAGCTCACTGGCCAGTCAGTCTAGTTGATTCAATGAGAGAATTTTTCAGCTTTCTTTGGAACAATGGAGGAAGCACACCTGATGACTACCTCTGGCTTCTACATGTACAAGTAAGTAAGCCCACAACTGATACTAACAGGCACATACATATATGTGTATGTGCACATATGCACATGCTACATAGACATAGACGCAGACGTAGACGTAGACGTGACTAACCTGCCTCATCTAAAAGTGCCTAATCAGAAAAGTGTGATTTTGAGTAGTTCCCAAGCAATATGAAATGGGGGTTGGGGAGTAGGGAGCCCAGTGGAACAAGATCATCCAATTTTTCAAGAAAAAATAATTAAAATTTTACATAGATGGAGAAATGGTCAAAGAGTACAGGATTTTCTGAGACCTGAGTTTGATTCCCAGCACCTTCTTCATGTAGCTTACAACTTCCTGTAACTCCTGTTCTACAGGGATCTGATGCTTCTGGCCTCTTCAAGCACCTGACCTCACATGCACATACCCCCCAAAGAAATATACACGACTAAGAATAATAAAACAATATTAAAAAAGAATTTCAAGTTTTATGTAATAATTATCTCATAGGTCCACCTTGGGACAGGTCTGTGGTCACTGTGTCTACTGCATGTAAACATGACTGGCTGGGCTGTCCTTGCTGAAGCTCTGGTTTGGCTGTAGGGCAACTGTATCTTGAGTTCATGCTAATGATTTGAGTTCTTGGAGGGAGACTCAGTGGACAAAGACAAGGGAGGGACCTGGAGGCTTACTGCTTGGCAGATAGGTTGCAGGGTGGGTGGGTCTCCTCAGTCTGATAGTTTGGAGATTCCAGGAAGCCTGGGTTGCTTAGGTTTCGGATGAGCTCCCAGGGAGAATACAGTGTTACTTCTTGAATTTGGGGTGCCTCCAGGATGTATCTTAGGCTTGTTTAGTTAACTCCAAAGGTCTGAAGGTAGGGAGCGGCCTGTCCTCGAAGTGTTTGTTCCTTGTGAGACAGGAACTGAGTGTTGATTCTTGGTAGGATCTAGGGAAGAGGGAAGACTAGAGCCTGGAGCCCAGAGTCCTATACTGTGTGGGTGGGGACGCTTGGAAAAATCTCAGGCCTGAGGTCACACCACCGTCTGGTCCTTGACACAGGGAAAGCCTTCTGAGTCTGTAGATTGTCTCACCTTTCACAAGAAGTCATTGCTGGGCATGAACCCCAAAGCTGGAGGAGCCAGGATAGAACATAGCCAACCCATTGTGGGTGGTTTTTTTTCCCTGGGTTTTCTCTCCTGGGTTCTATAAGAAAGCAGGCTGAGTAAGCCATGGGGAGCAAGCCATGGCTTCTGCATTAGCTCCTACCTCCAAGATCCTGCCCTGATTGAGTTCCTGTCCTGACTTCTTTCAATAATAAGCAACAATATGGAAGTGTAAGCTGAATAAACCCTTTCCTTCCCAACTTGCTTTTTGGTCATAGTATTTCATTACAATTTTAACCCCAAGTAAAACAGACATCATCACTCAAGTGAAGAGATGGGCTATAGAACTTAAAAAAAAATCTTTACTATGTTTTGACCCACAAGAGATACAAGGAAATGTCGCTCAGTGATGGTCAGACTACAAGATTTTTATTTGCCAGTGGTCAAGAACATGCTCATATCAGAAAGAACTCTGGGTCCCAAAGTGAGCAGGATTGTATAGTCCCATATAAATTATCTTTATATATTACAAAATAGAAAGAAAAGTACAATTACATCATACCATAGGTAGGCCAGAGGGACAATGTTTCAAAAGTTTCTGTTAACAAAGTTTTCTAAAGCTTTGGTTAATTAAATTATTTGCTGTATGCTGTAAAACATAGATCTCCCAAAACCCCAAAAATTTCATGTGGAAAGAATTAGAATGTTAGGCTCATTGGAATATGGAAAGCAAGGTCTGGGAAGGAGTTGGGTGAAACATAAGCAGAAGTTAGCTAAAGCTAGGATATATAGAGTCACTTTGGACAGTTACCTACACATTTAACAGAGGGTTAGTATCTAGAATGTACAAAGAACTAAACAAACAAAGCAAAGTCCCTCTTTAAAAAAAACCCTAGCAAACCCTAACCACCAAGAAAAAAAACAATTAAACATTGGGGCATGGAATTAAACAGATATGCCTCAAAAGGAGAAATACAAGTGGCTCGGAAATATTTTTGTTTCATGTTTAATAACCTTAAGTATCAAGGAATTTCAAATTAAAACTGCCTTGAGATTTTATCATAGCTCAACGAGAATGGCTAAGTTCAACAACAACAAGGAGAACAAAATGACGACAGATGTTGGCATAAATATGGGGAAAAGAAACACTTATTCACCCATGGTACAACTACTATGGAAATCAGTGTGGAGGTTCTTCAAAACACTAAAAATAGATCTACCACATGCTCCAGCTATACCACTCTTGGGCATAACCCAAAGGATTTTATATCCTACTACGAAGTTTATATTCATGTTTATTCCTGCTCTATTCACAATAACCAGGAAATGGAAACAGCCTAGATAGCTTATATTTACACAATGGAATGTTTTTCAGCTGTGAAGAAAGAAATGAAATTATGAAATTCATAGGTAAATGGATGGAACTTGAAGTTTTCTGAGTGAGCCCACACTCGCAAGGCAAACACTGAATGTTCTGTCTCTTATATGAGGATGCCAGCTTTAAATCTTGAGATACATTCGTTTAAATGAGATACCTATATAAGTCAGGAAACCAGTAAAAGCCTGATTGGGCAAGCTTTCAATAGAGGGAAGAGAAGATACAGGTGCTATAAAGGGAGTGAGGAATGGAGCAAGAACAGTGTGGTAAGGAATGGGTCAGAAGGGTAGAGGACTTAGTAAGGGGATGGATAATTAACACTAAAACATGTTTAAAAGCCATATGGAAAACTACTAATGTAGAGGCTTACACACACACACACACACACACACACACACACACATGCACGCACTATAATGAGGTAACAGTAACTTTCCTAGACACCATAAGCTGTCCCATACAAAGCCCAGCACAAAGAAAATGGATCCATACTCCTCCCTTCGTTTTCAAAGAGAAGAACATGTAGATAAATGTGAAGAAATCTGTGTGAAATACACAGAGCTTGAAGTTCTTGGTTTGCAAGCTGCCGAAGACATGTAGGGGATCTAGGTATTCCATATATGTGCCAATCTCCTTCCCCCATTCCTTGCCATTCCTTCTCCCTGTCATGGTGTATGACTTAACCTTTACTATATTAGGAAAAACATTAATTTCTCCTTTTACCATCGCAGTTACAGCTATGAAAGTGAGGGAATGAAGGCTTCAAGATAGGATGTAACCATTCAGTATTATTTATATGATATTACCTTATCCTTTACAGACATTTTTGACCCTCTAAATATGCTGGGAGATTGAATGTTTTTATTTTCTTTTTCTTCTTCTCTTTTAAAATGGGGTATGTTATTTAAGGTATTTTAGTTCTGTAACCAAGGCTGACCTTAACTTATGATCTTCCTTTTTCGTCTTAATCTTGTTGGGAGTATAGCTACACCAACATGTTTGATCAGAATTTTCTTTTGTGGTAATAAAATTCTCAATATCACTCAGAACCTTCCTTTTGGTTCCTAAGCAGATTATCTAAGAAGCTATGCGCTTGTCTGTCATCATATGTTGTACATTCATTATTTGTGACTGCTCATATGCCTAGTTTGAGAAAGTAGGTTCTGACTTAACTGTTGGATTTGGTTCAATTGGATAATGCAATAGGCCTGAATTTGTTGACCCTTTCTGCAAGTGTCTGTAAGCCAGAAAATTTTAACACTTGGGAGAAATCTTAAAGTCATGTAGTTTGGCCTCCATGCTGATATATGAATACCCTCATGAGGCCCTTTGCTTTCCAAGTGTTCATCTTGTCTAATCTTACACAACTACTGACAGCCCCCTGCATCTTGAAGTCACTGTTTATGGCTTAGAGCAGATTGGGAGACTTTTCTCTTTAGGCCAAATTGTCTTTCTGGAGTTTCTACTCATGAAATTGGCCTGTGTGGTCTAGAGATGATTTTTCTTAGTCGGAATTAGACCTTTGTCATTTAATAATAATTGTCTTTGAGCAGGTAGCTTGTATTTTCTGTGCTTCAGTGACTGTATATATGTAATCTAATGATAAAACATCACCTACCTGAATCTTTTATTATGAGAATGAAACAAAATTATGCAAAGGAAGTAATGACAGGATAGCCTTATCAGAGGAAGCATTCAACAATAGTACTGCTGATATATCAAACTTTTAAAGCTAATGTCAGAAATGTGTTTATTTTCCCTTGTTCACACTCTCCACTTAAGAATAACTTCTCTTTGTACTCAAGTGTCCAGAGCCGAGACCAGATCTCCCAAGCCTCTCCTATCCTCTGGCTTCTGGACCTTCAGCTTTTATTCATTATTTGAATAAGGTATTCCATCTGAATCATCTTGCTGCTCCTACATGTTTGTTGCTAAGGTTACCTCAGCATGCAAAATTTATATTTTATCTCATTCGGCCACTTGCACAAGGACATGATCTACCCAGAGGTCTGAACATGCTGATAAGGCCAGGCTTTCAAGTTAATCGTAGTAGTATTGTGACTAATGAGCCTACTGCATCCGTAACTGGGTCGTGTGCTCTTCTTGGCAACTTGATTTTCACAAGGAAACATAATGTTACTGCAGTAGTACCTTAGCACTTAGTCTTCATTTGTAAGCAACTAAATTGTAGATAAGTGCAATACATAGGAGTCTAAGAACAGATTAGATGTATCAGGGAACAGAGCTATAAATAGCAAACCTATAAATTCTTCACATTAGTCCAGCCCTTCTATAGTTTTTGCACAAAGGCTAGCACATAAAATACAGAGGATAGTGTGGGATGAAATGTGATTCAGCTCAAGTTGGGGTGAGGAAGGATCCTATGACTTGGGTAGCCATTAGAGAATACCATATCCTATATAAAGAACGGCAAAGGGTAAAAATACAAGGAGAGTGTTATGAGAGAACACTTGACATTATGTCAGATTTGAGATATCTGTAGCATCTAAAGATGAGAGTGAGTAAGACCCCAGTGGACCTAATACCTATGTAAAATAGATGGTATAGCTCAAAAACATGCCTCACGAGGTTGTTATTATTATCCCTTAGGCTGGCACCATCTGCCTCTAGAATTATGAGGGAGCATCTGAGAAAAACTTGTTCTAGACACTCAGTGGACGGTTTAAGGAAATCTTTTTGTTGTTGCTTTCCTACCTTCCTTAAATCTATCATACTTTAAAAACTATCTTCATCACCACTGGTTTCTAAGCAATACCTTATACCACTAGCAAGGCCAGATTTATAGTCCAGGCTAGGGATAATGATGTCCCATCTCATGACAAGGATTCCTAAGGTGAGAATTCAAGAGTTCAAAGCCAGTGCTTTACCAAGTCACCATCCACGGTTACATTTTAAGAATTTTTTTTTCTGAATCTCAGCCAAAAACTGCCTATTTTTCGAGAAGATGAGTAACTTGGGTTAGATTGATTTTCAGCATTTTTAGAAATAGATTTCATTATAAAAGCAGGCAGGGCAGGACTTTGTATGTTCAAATTTGATAGCTTAAATAGAAACCTCTCTCTCTCTCTCTCTCTCTCTATATATATATATATATACATATACATATATATATATTCATAGTGCATCTGGGTGATAACCTAACTCTCTCCCTCCAACCCCCACCACACCCCTCATGACATATCTTCTGTCTTTCCTAAAGTAATGTCTTTTTTTTTTATAACCTCCTAACTCCAGTTAATGGTGCCCAAATGTGCATGTGTGTGAAGTCATTCAGTGAGGCATGGACAATCTACAAATGACTCTCTCCACACCAAAGGAAAGTGACTTTCCTGTTCTTAGCAGTTATCAACTGCCATCAATGGGGCATTGAAAGTCCCTCCCCCTCCGTGCTAGAATTTTTAATTTTGTTGATCTTGTGGAGCACTTGTGTGTGTAAACAGAGCTGCTATGAGTCCGTGTGTATACACAAGCTAGCCTTTTGCAGCACTCTTCCCATCCTCCAGCTCTCATATTCTTCCCAGCCCCTCTTCTGCGGAGCCTGCGGAGGCAGTGATGGTAGTAGTAATATCTGTGGCTGAGCAACAGCATTTTGACAAGTTCGAGCCTCTTCATTAACTACTACACACTACAACCAGAAACTTCTGTGATCAAGGTTGAAAATAGCACACATCTATGGATATAAAAAAATATTGTAGAGGATTTTTACAACATGACTATCTAGCAAACTATTAATCACTTCTAGCCTACAGCCTATAAATTCTCTAGCCATGAATTTTGACCATGTTTCTAGTACCAGGCACAAATGACTTCCTGTGGAGCATGCTCAGATCCAATCAAGAAAGTAGGTAGTTACCCCCATAACTATGTTGCCACTATTGCCTCAGTGTGTGCATCTTGCCTGGAAGATCATTATTGTAGCATGCAACATGCAGCATTGATCTCCTTTTTCCCAGCAGCCTTCATATAGCACTTTCTAACATTATGAAACCTAGTTTAGAAGGGGAGAAAGTTTTGACTGCCAAGACTGATGCCTTTAGGTCCCTGCAACTGAGTGTATGTTTTCAGCAATAGGATGTTAGCCATCTATTTATGATAGGCAAACCAAAAGCCAATACAAACAGACTGTCTTGTTTTGGGCATCTCTTGGGGTTCCTTTGACCAATAATTGTAGGGGGTAACTGTGCTGGCACTGAGATTTTAACTTAATAACTTAATCTTCCGAGGCCGCATTATTCTCCCATGTGGAATACATGTTCAAACCCATTTTCTTTTAAAAATTATGCTTTAGTTAGCTTATACTAGTGGGTTTCAGAAGGCTTCTTTATACATCCTTAGTTTTGGTTAACTCCTACTTGTCCCTCATTTCCCTCACTCTCTGCCCCAGCCCCATTTATATCTTTAGTTCCCATGATTGCTACATTTTTGAAATCACATGTATTCTACAAAGTGCTTCTTCTATTGTGCTTTTATTTGGATTGTCATAGGTTTCACAAAGACTACCATGTTATTAACTCTTCCTTTATCTTCTAGTTTCTGTTTTCCATTTACCTATTTTGAGTCTTTCTGCCCCCTCCATATGCCCACATGCGTCATTTCTTTTTATTCACTATAGTTCAAACCCCTTCTTATTATTTATCCTCATCAATTGCCAGTTTTATAACTACCTATGTGTGTACTCAAAGCTAAACATAAAAACACAGTATTTGAAGCTAGTACCTACATAGGACAGATAGCTGCATATTAGCATTTTGGGGCCTGGGTGATCTCAGTAAATAATTTTTCCAGTTTCAGCTATTAAATTTTATGACCATTTTTTCTTCACGAATGAGTAATGTTCCACTTTTTATAGGTATCGCATGGTCATTATATATTCAGGGGTTGATATACATCTATTTTTATTCCATTTCCTAGTTAACAATGAACATGGATGTGCAAGAATTTTTACAGTAAGATATAAAGTTCTTTGGATACTTGCCTGGGAGTGGCTTAATTGGGTCATATTGCAGATCTGTTTCTAGGTATTTGAGATATACAGCTGGCAAACATATTCACCCATTTTGTGGTCTGCTCTTTACTTAATCCATGGTGATCATAAAGCAGAGAGATCAGAATGGGACTGGGACAGTTATAACCTTTAAAAGCATGCTTTCAGTGACCTATTTCTTCTGTGAGGCAATACTTCTTAAAAATTCAACCACTTCTCAAAATAGTTTTGCCAACTGGGAACTAAACATTTAGCACACAGCCTGTGAGAAACATTTCGTATTCAAACCCATGGATAGCTTTAAAGCCATTGTAGAGGCTTTAAGAAGAGACTTAAATTCGGTTTAGGATCTAGGTGGAGATGGGAGGGAAAACCATGATCAGAATATATGGATAAACTTTTAATAAAAAAAAAGGCAGGGAACAAAACAGAATGACTGAAGAGTAGAAGATACAATGAAGTGATAGTGAGAATAACTAGGATGCATTGCAAAGACAAAGTTAATGTCATGGGTATGCTGTGGTACAGGGAAGCTCAGTGGACACAGTCTGTCTTAGTGTGTTGGTGTCCAGTTATGAATGCAAATAAAAGCTATTGCCATGGGTCTTTCCTCTTCTTGCCAGTCCTCTCCCCTCTATTGGTAATGTAACCAAAATTTTCATTGTTTTATTGAGATTATTACTTCTAATTATAAATATGTTAGAAAGGAAACAATTTGTTAACAGTTTTTTATGGTGATTTCATTTAATTAGCAAATGATCTTTCCTTTTGGGGGACAAGGAATAGTTTTTCTGCCTGACTTGTACACAATACGATTGTCTTTGTGCCAGACAAGAATGCTAAGTGTTATGTTGATTATTATATGAACAATATATATTGTTATATATACACAGAAAAACACATGCACATATGTATATATACTACTGTTTCTATACACACACACAGACACAGACACAGACACACACACACACACACACACACACACACACACACACACACACACACGTTAGTTTTCTGTTGCTGACCAAACACTAAATAAGGGAAGAAAGGTTTCTTTTTTTTCATGTTACAAGTTACAGTCTATCATCTAAGGGACAGGAAAGGACAAAGGACAACACTTTTAATTATTTTAATGAGTAATATGGGGATCAATTGCATACATTGAAAGAAAAAGGAAGAAGGAAAGCACCAAGTATGGTATTCTTACCTTTAATCCCAGAACTCAGGAGATGGAGGTAGGTAGATCTTTTTCTGTTTGTAGCCAGCATAGTCGACATAATGAGCTAGGAACATTGTGACAGCCACATATCAAAGAAAATTAAAACACACACACACACACACACACATACACACACACACACACACACACACACACACACACACACTGGATGTTTTGCTTAGAGATATAAAGCACATTTGCAGAAGGAACATTCTAGGTGTTAAGTTTTGATCATTTCTTTGTATATGCAAAATGCATTTAGACAGGGATCT
Source organism: Rattus rattus (assembly GCF_011064425.1). Lineage (NCBI taxonomy): Eukaryota > Metazoa > Chordata > Mammalia > Rodentia > Muridae > Rattus > Rattus rattus. The sequence goes on from NC_046172.1 coordinate 53,273,700, forward strand.
CTACTTATTTTGGCCTATATCAATTAAATGGAGTATATTTTGTTGATATCTTTGGGCATTCCGGGAATAATTATGCTTCTATAGCCCCCTAGGACTAAAAAGTAAGAAAAAGAATACATTCAAAAGTACTATTGCAGCTCTACCTCAAAGCCTTAGCTCTCCTAAAACTACTCATGGATAGTGATGTATTCTGCATGGCTTAGTCCTGACAACTTGATAGGGACAACAAAGGAACGAAGAAAGGACAGACACACATACACAAATGATGGGATCAGGTGGTCCATGCTTATTCTAAGCGAGTGGCACCAGTTATACAATAACACAGAACCTCATCAAGTTTACTATATACAACTCAGCCAGGAAGGGTTAGCTAGGCTCCGTAGGTGTCTCTGTAGGTGAGTTATACAGTCATCCTGAAAGAGGGGGTTGCAGTTGGTAGTTTTTGCACATACTGGTCAATCATTCCTAAACACTTGTACTTTGTCCAGGGGAAGACTTTGTCATGCCTTACCTGGATTCTTACCTGAGGGGAGTTCTTGTCAATAATACACAGTCACTGATGACTTTATTTATTCCTTTCTTACACATTAACTCAACAGGTCACCTGCTCCTTAAAGAGTAGAAAGTGCTGATGTATCTGAATTGATTTCTCTCAGTTTCTTGAGTTAGGAATGTCAAAAGTTGAAAAGGGGAAACTATGGAAGCCGTTAAGAATAATTACCAAGTTTCTTCACTAATTATGCATGACAGATTTTGCCTCTCTTGCTGGCAAACCCACCCATATCTGGTACACAGATCCATCTCTGCTTCTCTCTGCATAGATGTATCTCCTTCCTAGAACTGGAGTGAAATGGGACTGAAATCATGTCTTGATTCAAACGAAATCATCCGTGGTGTAAACATCTCATCCTGCCTTCTCAATGGAGATTTTTTCACTTTCACTTTGAAGATTTCCTCTCTCAACCCTTGAGGTCTTTTCAGGTCTCATTCGTTTTACAGTCAAAGTCTGGTTATTGTTTGTGTATCCTTCGGTGAAAATCAACACTAAAGCTCTGTTTTGCAATACCTACTCCTGGATCCAACTATGCTTTCTTCAACTGTAAGCACGTAGATGCTTTCTTTGGCACTTAAATACATAGTTTCTGTTTTTCTTTTGTTTCTTTTTTTCATCTTTATTAAATTGGGTATTTGTTATTTACAAAATGTTATTCCCTTTCCTGGTTTCCAGGCCAACATCTCCCCTAAGCCCTCCTCTCCCTTCTTGTGGGTGTTCCTTCCCGATCATCCCCTGACACCGCCCTCCTCCCAACAATCCTGTTCACTGGGGTTCAGTCTTGGCAGGACCCAGGGGGCTTCCCCTTCCACTGGTGCTCTTACTAGGATATTCATTTACCTGTGAGGTTGGAGCCCAGGGTCAGTCCATGTATAGTCTTTGGTAGTGGCTTGGTCCTGGAAGCTCTGGTTGCTTGGCATTGTTGTTCATATGGGGTCTCAAGCCTTCAAACTCCTTCCAGTCCTTTCTCTGATTCCTTCAACGGAGGTCCCGATCTCAGTTCAGTGGTTTGCGGCTGGCATTCTCCTATGTATTTGCCATATTCCGGAGAGATATACGTCCGGTTCCTATAAGCTTCCACCTCTTTGCTTCATCCGTCTTACCTAGTTTGGTGGCTGTATATGTATGGGCCACATGTGGGGCAGGCTCTGAATGGGTGTTCCTTCTGTGTCTGTTTTAATCTTTGCCTCTCTATTCCCTGCCAAGGGTATTCTTGTTCCCCTTTTAAAGAAGGAGTGAAGCATTCGCATTTTGGTCATCCTTCTTGAGTTTCATGTGTTCTGTGCATCTTGGGTAATTCGAGGATTTGGGCTAATAGCCACTGATCAATGCCACTGATCAATAAGTGCATACCATGTGTGTTTTTCTGTGATTGGGTTACCTCACTCAGGATGATATTTTCCAGTTCCATCCATTTGCTGATGAATTTCATAAAGACATTGTTTTTGATAGCTGACTAGTATTCCATTGTGTAGAAGTACCACATTTTCTGGATCCATTCCTCTGTTGAAGGGCATCTGGGTTCTTGCCGGCTTCTGGCTATTATAAATAAGGCTGCTATGAACATAGTGGAGCATGTGTCCTTGTTATATGTTGGGGCATCTTTTGGTATATACCAAAGAGAGTTATAGCTGGGTCCTTAGGTAGTGCAATGTCCAATTTTCTGAGCAATCTCCAGACTGATTTCCAAAATGGTTGTACCAGTCTACAATCCCAACAATGGAGGAATGTTCCTCTTTCTCCACATCCTTACCAGCATCTGCTGTCACCTGAGTTTTTGATCTTAGCCAGTCACTCGTGTGAGGTAGAATCTCAGGGTTCTTTTGATTTGCATTTCCCTTATGACTAAAGATGTTGAACATTTCTTTAGGTGTTTCTCAGCCATTTGATATTCCTCAGCTGTGAATTCTTTGTTTAGCTCTGAACCCCATCTTTTTTTTTTTGGTTCTTTTTTTCGGAGCTGGGGATGAACCCCATCTTTTAATAGAGTTATTTGTCTCCCTGCAGTCTAACTTCGTGATAATGATAGTGATAGTGATAGTGATAGTGATAGTGATAGTGATTTTGACTTCTTCCTTTCCAATCTGTATCCCTCTGATCTCCTTTCGCTATCTGATTGCTCTGGCTAGAACTTCGAGAACTATATTGAATAAGTAGGGAGAGAGTGGGCAGCCTCGTCTAGTCCCTGATTTTAGTGGGATTGCTTCAAGTTTCTCTCTTTTAGTTTAATGTTAGCTACTGGTTTGCTGTATATGGCTTTTACTATGTTTAGGTATGGGCCTTGAAATCCTGTTCTTTTCAGGACTTTTATCATGAAGGGGTGTTGAATTTTGTCAAATGCTTTCTCAGCATCTAATGAAATGATCATGTGGTTTTGTTCTTTCAGTTTGTTTATATAATGGATTAGGTCGATGGTTTTCCGTATATTAAGCCATCCCTGCATCCCTGGGATGAAGCCTACTTGATCATGTTGGATGACGGTTTTGATGTGTTCTTGGATTCAGTTTGCAAGAGTTTGATTGAGTATTTTTGCGTCAATATTCATAAGGGAAATTGGTCTGAAGTTCTCTTTCTTTGTTGGGTCTTTGTGTGGTTAGGTATAAGAGTAATTGTGGCTTCATAGAAGGAATTCGGTAGTGTTCCATCTGTTTCAATTTTGTGGAATAGTTTGGATAGGTGTGAGGTCTTCTATGAAGGTCTGATAGAATTCTGCACTGAACCCATCTGGAACTGAGCTCTTTTTGGTTGGGAGTCTTTTAATGACTGCTTCTATTTCTTTAGGAGTTATGGGGTTGTTTAAATGGTTTATCTGTTCCTGATTTAACTTCGGTACCTGGTATCTGTCTAGGAAATTGTCCAATTCCCCCAGATTTTCAAGTTGTGTTGAATATAGGCTTTTGTAGTAGGATCTGATGATTTTTTTATATGTCCTCTGAGTCTGTTGTTATGTCTCCATTTTCTTCTCTGATTTTGTTAATTTGGACACACTCTCTGTGTCCTATGGTTAGTCTGGCTAAGGGTTTATCTATCTTGTTGATTTTCTCAAAGAATCAGCTTTTGTTTGTGTTGATTCGTTGTATGGTCCTTTTTGTTTCTACTTGGTTGACTTCAGCTCTGAGTTCGATTATTTCCTGCCTTCTACTCCTCCTGGGTGTATTTGCTTCTTTTTGTTCTAGAGCTTTTAGGTGTGCTGTCAAGCTGCTGACATATGCTCTTTCCTGTTTCTTTCTGCAGGCACTCAGAGCTATGAGTTTTCCTCTTAGCACAGCTTTCATTGTGTCCCATAAGTTTGGGTATGTTGTACCTTCATTTTCATTAAATTCTAAAAAGTTTTTAATTTCTTTCTTTATTTCTTCCTTGATCAGGTTATCATTGAGTAGATCATTGTTCAATTTCCATGTATATGTGGGCGTTCTTTTCTTATTGTTATTGAGGATCAGCTTTCGCCTGTGCTGGTCTGATAGGACGAATGGGATGTTTTCTTTCTTTCTGTATCTTTTAAGGCCTGTTTTGTGACCGATTATATGGTCAATTTTGGAGGAAGTACCATGAGTTGGTGACAAGAAGGTATATCCTTTTGTTTTAGGATAGAATATTCAATAAATATCTGTTAAGTCCATTTGGTTCATAACTTCTGTTAGTCTGTCTAGGTCTCTGTTTAATTTCTGTTTGCATGATCTGTCCATTGATGAGAGTGGGGTGTCGAAATCTCCTGGTAATATTGTGTGAGGTGCAATGTGTGTTTTGAGCTTTGGTAAGGTTTCTTTTATGTATGTAGGTGCTCTTTTATGTATGTATTTGGAGCATAGATATTTAGGATTGAGAGTTTATCTTGGTGGATTTTTCCTTTGATGAATATGAAGTGTCCTTCTTTATCTTTTTTGATGACTTTTGGTTGAAAATCGACTTTATTTGATATTAGAATGGCTATCCCAGCTTGCTTCTTCAGACCATTTGCTTGGAAATTTGTTTTCCAGAATTTTACTCTGAGGTGTAGTGTCTGTCTTTTTTTCTGAGGTGTGTTTCTTGTAGGCAGCAAAATGATGGGTCCTCATTACTTATCCAGTTTCTTAATCTGTGTCTTTTTATTGGGGAATTGAGTCCATTATGATATTGTCCTTCTATGATATTGTTGAGAGACTTTAAGTAATAGTGATTGTTGATTCCTGTTATCTTCCTATTTGGTCGTGAGATTATGTTTGTGTGCTTCTCTTCTTATGGTTTTGGTGCAAAAATATTAGTTTCTTGCTTTTTCTAGGGTGTAACTTGCTTCCTTGTGTTGGGCTTTACCATTTACTATCCTTTGTAGGGTTGGGTTTTTAGAAAGATATTGTGTAAATTTGGTTTTGTCATGGAATATCATGGTTTCTCCATCTATCTTAATTCAGAGTTTTGCTGGATACAGTAACCTGGGCTGGCATTTGTGTTCTCTTAGGGTCTGTATGACATCTGTCCAGGATCTTCTGGCTTTCATAGTCTCTGGTGAGAAGTCTGGTGTGATTCTGATAGGTCTGCCTTTATATGTTACTTGACTATTTTCCTTACTGCTTTCTTTTTGTTTTGTGCATTTGGTGTTTTGACTATTATATGATGGGAGCAGTTTCTTCCCTGGTCTAATCTATTTGGAGTTCTGTAGGCTTCTTGTATCTTTATGGGCATCTCTTTCTTCAGGTTAGGGAAGTTTTCTTCTATGATATTGTTGTAGATATTTATTGCTCCTTTGAGTTGGGAGTCTTCACTCTCTTCTATACCTATTATCTTTAGGTTTGATCTTCTCATTGTGTCCTGGATTTCCTGTATGTTTTTGGCCAGAAGCTTTTTCCGTTTTACATTATCTTTGACAGTTGTGTCGATGATTTCTATGGAATCTTTCTCCTGAGATTCTCTCTTCTAGCTCTTGTATTCTGTTGGTGATGCTTGTATCTGCGGCTCCTTGTCTCTTCCTTTGGTTTTCTATATCCAGGATGTCTCCCTTTGTGCTTTCTTTATTGTTTCTATTTCCATTTTTAATTCCTTCACCTGTTTGATTGTGTTTTCCTGTAATTCTTTCAGGGATTTTTGTGTTTCCTCTCTAAGGGCTTCTATTTGTTTACTTGTGTTTTCCTGCATTTCTCTAAGGGAGTTCTTTATGTCTTTCTTAAAGTCCTCCATCATCATGATCAAATGTGATTTTAAATCTAGATCTTGCTTTTCTGGTGTGTTTTGATATTCAGTGTTTGCTTTGGTGGGAGAATTGGGTTCCGATGATGCCATGTAGTCTTGGTTTCTTTTGCTTGGGTTCCTGCGATTGCCTCTTGCCATCAGGATTTCTCTGGTGTTATTTGTTTTGCTATTTCTGACAGTGGCTTGCCCTTCCTATAGGCTTGTGTTTCAGGAGCACTGTAGACCTGTTTTCCTGTTTTCTTTCAGCCAGTTATGGGAACAGTGTGTTCTGCTCTCAGGCATGTAGTTGTTCCTTTCCACTGGCTTTCAGCTCTCACTGTGGGTGGGAACCAGAAGTGCCTGCCCCTACTTCTCCTAGATCCCTATGCACAGGGGGCCCAGATGGTGCTAGGTGTTTTCCTCTAGCCTCAGAACTGTGGGCAGAGAGTAGTCAGTCTCCTCTAGTTTCCCAGGTGTGTTTGCCCCTCTGAAGGTCTAGCTCTCCCTCCCACAGGATTTGGGTGCAGGGAACTGTTTTGCCAGGTCCGTTCAGATCCGGGTGCAGTCTGGACTGCAGGGCTCCTCCAGCTTGACTGCCCCTATCTTCCTCTGTTCAGAGGCCCTATACAGTTTCCTCTTAGGCCAGGGATGTGGGCAATGGTGGGCAGAAGTGGTGGTCTCTCCTCCCCTGCAGTCTCAGGATTGCCCCACACTTCTGGGCGATCTGCTTTTTCTTCCTCGGGGTTTGGGGGCAAGGAGCTGTGGGACAGGATCAGCGAGGTTCAGGTGCCAGCTAGCTAGTTTCTTTTTCTAAAAAACAAACCGTATATACATATATTTCAGCAGGAACAATTTCTGTTTGCTTTTACTTTTCTCCCTTCAAATGCCTTCTTGGTTACCAAGCCTCTTCAAAATGATCCAGAAATTCTTCACATGTTCCATTTTATAGATAGGTTTCTAGAGACTTAGAGAGTACTAGAAGCATTTGTAGGGCATCAGGACATCGTACAGGCAGTCCTAATACTGTTTTCAAAAGCTTCTGAATGAAGGCGCTGTGGAAACAGAAAGATACTCTTTTTTCTATTTAGCTGGAAATTTCTCTAACCTATTATTATTTTTTTTTCTTTTCCTACTTCTACAGCTCTGGGTGAACCAGGAGGATGGGGTGGAGGAAGGGCCCAGTGACGTGCAGAATGGGCACCTGGACCCCAACTCAGACTGCCTCTGTCTGGGCCGGCCACTACAGAACCGTGACCAGATGCGGGCCAATGTCATCAATGAGATCATGAGCACGGAACGTCATTACATCAAGCACCTCAAGGACATTTGCGAGGTAGCTATGGTGGTGCATGGGGAAGCATATGTGGTACAATGCAGGACACTTCTAGGAAGAGCTGACCATCTGCCTGAGCCTGCCTGAGGCAGTCTCAAAATGACCAAAAAAGCAGCTGGACTCACCTCCCAGATTGTTTTCAGTAGAATGAAATTGCATCCTTTGGGTTTTCTTTTTTCTCTCTCCTTTTTTTTATCCATCTTTGTTATTAATTCATTAATATTTACCTTCTGTCCTTCTACCTTTACCTCTTTGCCTGCCTCTTCTTTGTCATTGTCTTTCCTTTCCTAAATCTGTACTCTTAAACTCTTGGTTTCTGATCCAGCAAAGGCCTAACCTACCTCATTCATTAAAGGACATTTAAGCAACAGAGAGGCTTGAATGTATAGAAGAGTCCCTAGGATTATTTTAAAGGATGCAAATTGTAAGGTCTTCACTCTTGCCACCTAAGTTATGAATTATCAGTAGCTACGGTGAGACATGAGCATATTTAAGTTTCAAGAGCATCGCTTATGATCCTGATGCGTTGGTACTCTTCCCTCACTTAAAGAACAATGTGGTTAATTTAAACATATAAGTAAGTAATTGTAAAAGAAATCAACACAATATGAAGGCTATATCAATAAGCTTCAGCTCCTTTAGTTTGTGTCTTGATATTCCCCAACTCCATGCTTTCTATATCTCTAGACTATGGGAGCCTCCATACCCCCTCACCACCCCCCATGTTCTCTTTTTCTTAATGAAGGCTGGTTAACATTTTAAAGGATTTATTACTAAGCAGTAAGAGAAAATCAATAGAAAATGGAGAAAAGAATGTTTTCAAGTCATTATTTTATGTATATGGGTGCTTTGCCTGCATGTATGTCTGTGCAACCACATGTGTGATTGGTACATGAGGAAGCATTGAATCCACTGGAACTGGAGTTGTAGATGATTGGGATCCACTATGTAGATGCTAAAATCCAATGCAGGTCCTTTGTAAGAGTGTCCAGTGCTCTTAACCACTGAACTGTCTCTCTAGCCCTTTTTGAAAAGGCACATACACACACACACACACACACACACACACACACACACACACACACACACACAAACCAAAATCACCCTGCTTTCTCTCTTAGGAGCAATCAGAGCCTAATTTCTTCTCCTAACCTGGGGACTATTTTGTGGTTGAGAATATAGTTGTAATATTTTCAAATACCTAGTTTCGCTAGAACAGAACTATCTAACAGAACTTTCTTCGGTGGTGAAATGTGTTGTCTCCTCTCTCTAGTGGACATCTGCTAGCTAGCCAAGCTTTAGCAACATGGCTGGTGTTATTGAGAAGAAAAGCTTAATTTTTTTCCTTAAATAGAATTAATTTAAATAAAGGCACACTACTATTTGAAATCTCATCAGACAGTACACCTATGGAAAGATAGTTATGGATATTAAATTTAACCTGAGTTCATTTTCTTTTCTCAGTTAAGTAGATTAAGAATTATCCTCTTCATGTCATGAAGCAGTAAGATAGGGTGAAAAGAACTTAGGTTCTAGAAACATACTGTTCTGACTGTTATATTTCAACTTAGTCACAAATTAAACCCATCACCTTAAAGGTAGCCCTACATCAAGTATACACGTACTCTGAGCTCAATTTTCTCCTTTGTCCTTTGCACTTCATTATATACCTACTCCTTAAAGTCGTTGAGGGAACTAAAGAAATGTACTGTTGTTGTTTACATGTGAATTGTACTGGGGTGTGAACTTGGACCCTTGTACATGTTAGACAAGTTTACTACCACTGATCTGTAACTCCAGATCACAGATGTAATGCTATAATTAAATATGCTCCAGATATTTTAGAAAATGTCTTTCTATTTCTTCCTTCAAAGGATTTTTTTCTGTTCACTCATCTATCCGTAGCTCTCCTTTTATTCTCAAAGGTTTCTGTTGTAGCCATCAGCATCAGCATCACCTTGTTACACATGTAAAATGCTTGGCTCTATCTCAGACTTACTGAATAAAATTGTTCATTTTAGTAATTCACCTATTTGATTTGCAAATATAAAGTTTTGAGAAGTGGGACTTAGGAACTGAGAAATCCTCAAATGAGAATTTGCAGATATTATGGTATCTGTAATAAACTAATAGAATCTATTCGCCACTTGATAACTAGGGCAGGCTGTCATGACCTAAGCTAATTTTTCCCCTTTGCTTAAAACCTCCCAATGGCTCATAATTTCCCTTCAAGTAAAAATGGAAACTGTTATTACTTCCAGGGGCAAGTAGTGTCACCCCCTCGCTATTTTGGCTTCATCTCTTGCTTCTTTTTCTCTGTTCTTACTAACCCACCGTTACTGGCTTCGTACTATTCATCTAGAGCCAGACATGCTCCCAAACAGAGACATTAAACTACTTTTTCCCTGCCCAGAGAAATCCTCCTCCAATTAGGTGCTTCAAGTTTTTATTCGTATATTCTATTTAAAACTTCAAGCTTCCATTGCATCTTCGTTTTCCTATTTTACCTTTCTCCATTATACTTTTGACTACTAGCTAAATTGTGTATTTCTGTATTCATTTACTTATAGCTTATCTATCATACTAGGATGTAAATATCATAAGAGGAAGGCGATCTCTTTTATCTTTATTAACTTGAGTATTTCTTATATACATTTGAGTGTTATTCCTTTCCGGTTTCTGGGCCAACGCCCCTAATCCTCCCCTCCCCTTCTTTATGGGTGTTCCCCTCTCCACCCTCCCCCCATTGCCGCCCTCCTCCCAACAATCACGTTCACTGGGGGTTCAGTCTTGGCAGGACCAAGGGCTTCAAGGAAGGGGATCTTATTTGTTAATCACTGACTTTGAATCCATAACCCACAGTGTCTGACACATGGTAGATTCGCAAAAAACATTGCAAAGTAAAAATAAATATAATTGTTTGCATTTACATACTTGTTTGATTATCATATTGGATGTCACTTAATCTTCAAAGAAGGCAAATATTATTATTTTCTGTACCAACAAATTATCCTTAATTAGAAAAAAGTTTTCTTACTGTTTCCAGGCTCAAATGCTGTGAAAGCCTGTTAGTCGTAGAAGTAGGCCTTATTTTCCCCAACTCTCAAACATCATGGTCTCAGAACACAAGGTACAACATGGATGTGTTAATCTGTACAGGAAGAGGAGTGCGGATTTGTCCAATGCAGCCAACCTAGTCAGAGCTTTTGTTGAAGACATTAAAAGCTATCTTTATTCCACTCCACAGCAAATAGATATCAAAGAGAATTAGAGAAATCTGTGTTTAGCTGGGCAATCGGCAGTATTCTAGCTTTAGACTGTATTACCCATAAACCATAGCCTTCAGCACCAAAATATTTTCAGAAAGAGTACCAGGGTTAGAACTGAGATTCCCAGGGTCAAGTCATAGTTTGCTGTCTGGCTAAGAAACCTCAGCAAAGTCTGTTTAACCCTTGACCTTGTTCCCCAAATCTAAACTAAGTGGATTGGGGAGCTTGTTCTTTAAGTAATATGTGGCTCTTTATCTCTCTGGTTTTGTACTGTGTGGACATACTTTCACTGGAGAAACCTACGGTAGTGAGACAGCTCTCTTCTCCACTTCCTGCCCCTTCCTCCTTAGCAATCATGGAAGCACATCTTATTGGAGTGTGAATGTGTTAATAGGACAATCTACCGCACTCTCCACAGATTTCGCCATCTAGCCAGGGGGATTAAAAACTCAGAACTTAGCTCAGTATCATTATGACTAATCATCTGTGACATTGCCGTTTGTAACCATGGTACTAATTTTACAATAGAAGAAATTAAGTGCTAAACAAACAGGGCTAAAGATGCTTCAAAATGATGTCTTTTCTGTCCCTGGGGCAGAATTAGCTCAGGCATAATATAAATGTGAAATCAGTTCTATTCTCAGATGCCGCCAGAAAATCTTGCCTATCTTTCCTTGGTCATTTGGATTCGTCTCAGTTGTTTCACCATCAAGAAATTCTTCCTTTATCTAATAAGTTTTACCATGTTACTTCTGTCTTTTAGGTTTAAACCTTGGTTTTAAGCTGCATGTGGTAATTGTTGCTTGTACCTGTAACCTAATCACACAGGAAACTGAAATTTGAGGATCATGAATTTGAGGCCTGTCTGGGCTACATAAAATAAATTAAAACCAAAACCAAACAGCAGCAGCAATGACAAAAATCTCTGACCTTTCAAAAGTAGTAGATTTTTCTCTTTTTTGTCATTATTTCTACCCAGGTACTCACCAAAGGTCATTATTTCTTGGTATATATTGATAATGCTAATATGTTGTATAGTATGGTAATTTTTATATAGTATATTAGAATAAACAGATACGACAGCTAATTAGCCTAAAATTAGGGCAGCCCTGATTTGATTATGTCTTCCCTAATCCCTACCCCACCTAAACACCTTAGATAACCAATTAGGGGCTCATAATGAAGGAAGACTGATTCTCTTTTCAGCACTGTTAATTGGTCTTCATCTAAGGGTGGGACTCTGGGAGATGTCCCCAGCCATGTTGTCATGTCAATGGGTATTGTCATTATTCAGGTTTTCTTTAGGATACTATACTGTTTAGATTTCAAGGGTGCAGTTTCTCTGTCCTATATAGAAGACATAGTCTCACAGCAGACTTTCTGGTCCTCTGGCTTTTATACCCATCCCATCCCATCTTCTGTGATCTTCCCTGAGCTTTATATGTATATGTTTATTACAAATCTATCAAATGGGGCTGGGAATCCTGCTGTTTGTTCTCTGCATTTTGACCAGTTGTGGCTTTCTGTAATGATTTCTCTCTGTTGCAAAAAGAAGTTTCTTTGACAAGAATTGAAAGCTACTCTAATCTATAGTTATAAGGATAAGTATTAAGAATGTAGTTAGAAAATATACTGGTTTGAGAAAGTAGCAGAAGTCAGTTCTTTTCTAAAATTCATGGTCTCACTAACCACTGGTAGTTGGCTAGAAGACTCAGAACCAGGCAGAATTCCTTATGCTTGTTGGTTACTCCCAGTTTATAAGTGCCACTATTATACCTTTGGAGATATCTTGCTGTGATGGACATGTGTGTGTGTGTGTGTGTGTGTGTGTGTGTGTGTGTGTGTGTGTGTGTGTGTGTGTGTGTGTGTGTGTGTGTGTGTGTGTAGGCATCACAGCCAGGTAGTACTATTTGGTTACTTTTCTCCCTTTGCAGCTTGCATTGCATCTTCCAGTACTATGTGAGCTCTTTCTCAGGGAGGAGGCTTCCAATTGAGTTACACTTGGATTCTTTCAAGTACTATGTCTGAAGTGTGGGGTGTCTTCAGCAATAAAGACTTACCTTCAGTATCTGAGGGGCCACCAGTGACAACAGCAATAGTCTATATTATTTTGGGAGTCTTTTAAGATGTCCACAACCAGGGGGTTTTTTTGTTTGTTTGTTTGTTTGCTTGTTTCTTTGTTTTTGCTTGTTTGTTTCTGTTGGCACTGGGATTTTTGTTGGATGAACTATGACCCTTGGGGAGCATTATCATCTCTAGTGGTGTAACTTCATCTAAGGTGCATAATACATACTATATGTAATTTTAGGTAAACAAAAAATAAGATGATTCCTTACATCCTTAGTGATTTTTATTCCTCCTCTGTTCCTCCTCTTCTGTGCTCTATCTCACATCCACAGCTAAAGTGCCACCGCACTGTTTCCATCAGTTTCATCTATCTCTTGCTATTCTCCTCTCTATTGTGCTCCCTATATGGTCCCTTTCTGTGATCTTGTCTTTTTCTGGTTATTCCAGGTTAATATAACCTAGGGTCCAGATATAAGAGATACTATATGACACTTGTCTTCCTGGATCTGAGTTATCTCACTCAGTATAATTTCTAGTTCTATCCATTTATCTGAAATTTTCATAATTTTATTTTCATTTATCCTTAGAGCTGAATAGAATCCCATTGTGTATATGCCCCACATTTTCATTATCTGTTTATCACTTGAAGGACATTTAGGCTGTTTCCATTTTCTAGACTTTGTGACTAGATCAGCAATGACATGACTGAGCAGGAATCTTTGAAGTAGGATGCAGTCTTATGGATATATGCAAGGGGTGGTGTAGGTTAGCACATAGTAGATTTATCTTTAGCTTTTAGGAGTTCTTCATACTCTTCCAGAGTGGCTGTACCAGTCTGCAGTCCCACCACCACTGACTATAGGTTGTCCTTTCCATTCGTCCTTGCAAGCATTTGTTCCAGTTGTTATCTTGATCTTGGCTATTCTGACTGTAGTTAGTTGAAATCTCAAAGGGGATTGTTATCCAGAATATATGAAGAACTAAAAAATAAAAAAGTCAAGAAAACGAATGACCCAACTAAACAATGAGCTGTTGATCTGAGCAGAATTTTGCTTGTGCATAATTTATTGTAATTTGATCTATTTAAGGTAAAAATTAAGGTGTATTCCAAACACTAAGGACAACAATTAATAAAGGTGACCTCATCAAACAGAACAACTTCTGCACAGCAAAGGGCACCATCATTCTCACAAAGCAGCAGCCTACATGGAAAAGATTTTCTACCAGCTAACATGCAGTGTACATGCAGAACTCAAAAAACTTGTTACCAAGAAAACAAACAACCAATTTTAAAATGGGGTACAGATCTAACAGGATTCTCAACAGAGGAATCTCAAATGGCTGAACAGCACTTTGAAATGCTCAACATCCTTTACCATGAGGGAAGTGCAAATCAGAACTATTTTCAGAGTCCATCTTAAACCTGTCAGGATGGCTAAGATCAATAACACAAGTAACAGCTCATGCCAACAAGTATGTGCAGTAAGGGACACACTCCTCCACTGCTGGTGAGAGTGCAGACTTGTACAGCTATAAAGATCAGTGTGACAGTTCCATAGAAAGATGGGAACTGCTCTACTTCAAGATTCAGTCATACAGCCATACTATTCTTAGGCATATACTCAAAGGAGGATTCATTCTATGACAGAGGTACTTGCTCAAATATGTTCCAATATGGTCTATTCATAAGAGTCAGAAATCGGGAACAACCTAGATTCCCCTCACAAGAAATGATAAAGAAAGAAAATGTGATACATTTATACAATGGAATATTACTCAGCAATTAAAAAATGACATCATAAAATTCACAGGTAAATGGAACAGAAAAAAATCATCCTGAGGGAGGTATCCGATAACCAGAAAGACAAATATGGTATGAATTCACTTAATTGTGAATTTTAACTGTAAGGTCAATGATAATCAAGCTATAAACCATAGAACCACAGAGGTTACATATTAAGTAGGGGTTAGACACAAGGCCTGTATGGATCTGCACAAGATGGGGTTCTAGAACTGAAAGGAGAAGTAGACATGTGACCTCATTTCTATCCCAGAAGCTATCACTGATTGATAACCACTTACAAATCAAAATTAGTTCTCTCCAAAGGATCTCACTAGGGAAGCAAACTCCTCATGAGGGTAGGCAGCGTGTTCACGTATGTGCTGGTAAGTCTCGGCCCTAGCCCTATGCGTTCTTTGGTTGAGGGTTCAATTTCGAGAGTCCCAAAGGTCCAGGTTAGTTGACTCTGTTGGTCTTCCTGTGGAGTTCCTATCCCCTTCATGGCTGTAATCCATCCTCCTCTTCTTGGTTGCTTGGTTTTCATGTGAACAACTGGAGCAGGAGCCATCTTTAAAACTGTTGCCTGCATGTGGGCTATGTTCTTCTAACTGGGATGCCTTGTCTGGCTTCAGTGGGAGAGGAAGTGCATAGCTTGGGAGAGTTGATGTGCCCAGGAGGAAGAGATACCCAGAGGATCCCCTACCTGCTCAGAGGAGAAGGGGAGAAGAAGAAAGAGGAGGAAGGATTGTGGGAGGGGTGACTAGGAGGGGGAAGTGAGAGGGATGTAAAGTGAATATGTAAAAAAAAAGAAATTATCTGCCTACTTAAGTAAACTTTTTATTTTTCTTTCGGAGCTGAGGACTGAACCCAGGGCCTTGCGCTTGCTAGGCAAGGGCTCTACCACTGAGCTAAATCCCCAACCCCTTTTATCTGCCTACTTAATGGAACTGAAATGATGCCTGCATAGGAAGCAATGGGAGGAATGTCTTCACCCTGAGCTTTTCCTTTGTCTGCAGGGGTACCTGAAGCAGTGCCGAAAGAGAAGGGACATGTTCAGTGATGAGCAGCTGAAAGTCATCTTTGGAAACATTGAAGACATCTACAGATTTCAGATGGGCTTCGTGAGAGACTTGGAGAAGCAGTACAACAATGATGACCCCCACCTCAGCGAGATAGGACCCTGCTTCTTGGAGCATGTGAGCATCTCACTTTGTTCAGTTTTAAAGGAATACTAGGAAACAATAGAAGGGTGTATGAGCTGCTTCTAGTCAGCTGTGAAGGACTGGGCTTAAAGTAAACAAACTAGTGAAAATGTGGGACGTGAGCCTGACATTACTGGCTAACTCCAGCTCTGTCCGTTGCCCTATTTGAACTTCAGCGCCTCCATAGGGAATTGATTATATGGTACTCTTTGTATAGCATGCACCAAAATTTCAGATTTTCAGAAGGAAAGCAAATACTTGATATAAACCACATTGTTTCTGCTGACTGGACATGATGAGCTTTGTGACTAAGGCATCATAGAGATCCCTCCTGATATTTAAGTTCTCCAGTGCTTGTGAAGGGTGAACTTTTCAAGTAGATCTTTGTAAGTTTGGCATTCTCAGGCCTGACGTGATAACTCTTTCCGAGCAGCCAGTATAGTATTAGAGTAATTTTATAAATATTGAACATGTTCATGGCCTAGTAGTTTTAATGCTAAGATTATAGACAAGAAGCACTCTGAGAGATCTACAATGATCACACACAAAACTCTTGTGATGTGTGTGAGGGAGTTAAGTCAGAATAAAAACAATCTTATGAGGCATTTTGCTCTTAGGTATCACGAAATTACATATATGTAATTTATAGCAACATATAGGTATCAGTTACATGTTGGCAAAACAGAACACAGACCAGTTTCCTCAATTACAAGTTTCCCTTTACATTGTCATGTGTTATTAGCATTCTTTGTTGCTACCCACTAGATGTCAAGTAGCTTTTTCCTATCTACTAGTTATAACAACCTAAATATGTCTGCAGACATTGTCCTCTATCCGCTAGAGGAGAAGAATCACTTGCTTTTATGCTTTAATCAATTAATGTGGTTAATTTGAATTGAACAGTTTTCATATGATAAATCAATGTAAAACTGGCATAAATACTTGATAATGATACACTATCCATTTTCAATATTATTTTGCCTTTAAAAAATTACATTGTTTATTAGTTCTAGAATGTCATTTATCAGCTTCACGTGGGCATAGGTTGCATATAGGATTCCCCAATATGAATTATGTATCGCAATGGATTTTTTATTAATTGCTTGTAGTTATGTAACTGCCATTGTAGTCAGAAATAGAGTATTTTTATTTCTATCACTGCACACTGAAGATCTTATCCTTCTTTTAAATTTTAACTCCTGCTTCCTTCAAATGCTGATCTGCTTTTCATTATCTTACTATTGCTTTTCTCTAGAATGTCATGTAAATCAGGGCTCTGCACTGGCAGCTGGCATGCAGTCCTTCTAAAGCTATGGGTATTAGTCTTCAGTGACGAGGTTTCTGTGTCAGATCTAGATCCATTCCTCCCAATCCTGTGTTCAAAGTTTGTGGTATTTTCTGCAACACTTCTCTGAATGACACTAGAGCAATGGCAATAGACTGTATGGTTTTGGAAGTCTCTTTGACTTCACCAACCAATAACTCAATAGGAGGTTTCCCGTGCCTACCACTGAGGGTTTTGTTAGATAGTATATATTTTGGGGGAAACATTGTCACCCTGATTGGCATAACTTAATTAAATATGTATTATAAGTCATATATAGTATATACACATACACATAAACATGCATCTATCACATGCAATTTTGAGTAGCTATGAATTAATATAATACCTTTTTTTCAAATATCCTTAGTGTTATTTATCCTTTCTCTTGCTCTCTCTGTAAAAGTTAACTCTAACACTGAGCAAGTTTTCCCTAGCCACTTTTCCCACTTCACACTTGATAGCAACTGTGCCCTTTTTAGTGTCCTATTCTCTTTAGTGCTCCCTGCTCCCATGGTCCCTTTTTATATTCCTAGTGTGTGAAGTTACTCCAGGTTATATATACTCACATCTACATTTCACTCATTCTTCTGATGGATACCTAGGATAGCTCCATAATATAGATTGTGGCACTCGGCACAGATCCAGATATCAACCTAACCAGGGTGGCAAGGGAATGAGACAAAGGCAGACGCAGAGATACATGAACACAGAAAAGTTGGGATTGGCTGTCTTTGTAGGAGAGCAATATTCAGGCTGCAAACATCCAGGGAGGGAAATCTATACTGGACATTTTCTCTACCCACTGTCAACATTCACACTTGGACCAGAGGAAGCCTTTGTCATCCCTCTGAGCCTCATCTGGGGAACACTTTGCCACTCCCATGGGTATGAGGCTTTGGATATCTTGACATGGGTATGCCCATGTCAAACAATATGCATTCACTCAGGACATCACTGGCTTTTCACATCACCCCAGTTTTTATACAT
Source organism: Rattus rattus (assembly GCF_011064425.1). Taxonomy (NCBI): domain Eukaryota; kingdom Metazoa; phylum Chordata; class Mammalia; order Rodentia; family Muridae; genus Rattus; species Rattus rattus. The sequence goes on from NC_046172.1 coordinate 53,291,360, forward strand.
TCAGTATCGACCTTCATGATTAGTCCTGAGGCAGCTTGCTGCAATTCTTGACACCATACTTTAAGGATGATGAAAAAGGAAGAACTTAACAGCTTTTCCCCAACAGAAACAAAAGGAATCTTTTTCCAGGTTAAAGGGATTGAAACCTCAAATTATGTCAAGATTAGTAGAGGAAACCAATCTGATCAAAAGCATTTTGCTTTTCTAGGATGTGCTGACATAATTGGGCCACATCCATGCTATTATTATTGTGGGTACAAGCACACAGGAGGTGGATCCTAATTAATTCCTAATTATCCTGTCAAAAATCTCAAGGCTATATGTAACCCACCTTGAATAGTTGAACAGAACCCATTGAGACTCCAGGTGCTTAGAGAAATAACCAACCAAATGGAAGAACGTCTTAGTATAAGCTATGACTTCTTCCTTGACTGGTTTTATCTGCATGGACATGTCAGAAATGATAGCTGTTGGGTTATTTGGGTCAGGCTGTTCAAAAAGCTGGGTAGCATTTATTTTTATTTACTTATTTATTTTTAATTTTTGTAATATAATTAGCTCATTTGTTTATAGTATAATTACCTCATTACCCATTTTCTTTCCTCCTTCCAAACCCTTCCATATCTCTTAATCTATGATCTCTTTTTTATTAACTATTACGTGTGTGTGTGTGTGTGTGTGTGTGTGTGTGTGTGTGTGTGTGTGTGTGTGTGTATTCCTAAGTATCTAAAGGTAACCTGTAAGTCTGTATATTACTTGTATGTATGTTTTCAGGGCTACTCATTTGGCATTAGATAACTAATTGATATGCTCTTCCCTGGGAAAGACTGTCTCCAGCTTTCCGCATTCCTTGGTTTCTTCTAGTTCTTTGTGTAGTGTTGACGCCTGGTGAGCTTTCTACATTACCATGTTTACTGGTCATCTTGGTTCGGCTCATGTTTAGGCTGCCATGTTGGTAAGACTTTTTAGTATAGCTTCTGGTATTCCTAGAAAACAAAAAACCTCACAGCAAACTCCTGATCCCCTGCCTTTTACACTACTTACACTATTTATAACCCTGGTTCTGCAAGTGATACCTGAACCTTAGGTACAGAAGTTGTATTATGGATGTATGTGTTGAGAACAAAGTCCTCAACTCTATATTTTATTGTTTTAGTTTTTTCTCTCCTGGTCTCCATTTATGTATATTTATACACACATATGTATGTATTATAGGTTGTAAGTTATAAAGTAGACTGAGGATTAATATTCACAATATCTAAAGAACTCAAAATAGAAAGAATGAAACAAAACGAATATGACCCATTCCATAAGTGGTTCTAGAGACTTCTCAAAAGAAGGAGGAAAATGTGTAATAGGTCTTACGGAAAGTTCCCTACCCCTAGCAGTTAAGGAAATGCAAATTAAAGCAGCTGCGAGATTTTTATCTTACTCCAGGCAGAATGATGAAGCTCAACAGAACTCGTGACAAACACTGAAAGAAATGTGGGGAAAAGAAAAACCTTACTCATTGTTGATGGGATTGAAAACTGGTCCATCCACTTTGGTAATCAGCATTCCTTCATGGTTTCTGCCGTAGTTCTTTCCCCCAGCTTCCTGTCTGGAGTTCCGGTCCTTACTTTCCTAGTACTGGAGAAATGTTTTAAGATGAGTTCTAAGATGAAATAAATCCTTTTCTTCCCAAGTTGCTTTTGGTCATCTGTTCATCACATCAATAGAAATCATAACAAAGATAGTGTATGCATGTTTAAAACTTTAAAAACGTTAAAGATATATGTCCTCTTTTTGTACCACTATGAACATACAGTAATAGTCAAATACAATCAAACACTCTTTAAATGCCAACGATTTTAGGAAGTAAAGGAATTCATAGTACTACATACCCCAAGATACTGATTACTGTGTTCATGAGTGGATATGGAAAATGAGAGTGAGACTAGTGAATATTATTGTATTGATAGATCACATGTGAAGGAGAGGAATGTAAAAAGAAGGGTTGGTTCAACAGTAGGGACAAAGGAGATGAGGTAATTCTGGCTAAAGGTAGACTGAAACGATAGGGGTAAAGGAATGCAGTCAGATGGTTTAAAACATTCCCAACTCTCAAGAACCAGAGACAGAAACCTCACAGAATACTCTGTATTTTGTGAAAGCCTAGTAGAAGGATAAAATGGAGGGAATAGGAAGAGGAGGAAAAACAAGAGAAGAATGCAACAAAACTGTGACAGTGAGAAGGAAGGAGGAAGAGAAGGAAACCCAGAGGGGAAGAGGAGAGCCTGGGAAAGAGGTAGGGGGTAAGGAAACGGAGAGATAAGGAGAAGGAAAGGGACAGATAAGGAGAGGGAGAGGGGAGGAGAAGTAGGGAAAGGGTGAGGCAGATGGGAGAGCACAGCTGGTCTCCTAAATTGCTTTAGGAACTCAATAAAGGAGGAATAAATGTCAAGGAGACAGGCTGGATGGTAATGTACAGTCTGAATAGTCTCTTCTGTTTCCTTTCTCCACTCTTAACTCACAGTTCCATTCTTGGATTCCAGATTCCTCTTGTATCCCTGGGTAGTCATGTGAATTCAATTTACAGATGGTGGTCTTGTTAGTGGACAGTTCCTTCATGGATTGGGTCACCATAGGCAGTGGTCACCTTTCTGAGGTTTTTCGGTCATCCATTTGATAGGAATGGCCCTCCTCTGAGCAGTTGTTCCTGGTGTCTAGATAGTTTGGATTCTGTATCTGTACTCTCCTGCAGACTCTGGTTCTGACCATATTTCTACCTTGATTAGGAGAGGCAGGAGGATCATGAATTCAAGACCAACTTAGGCTATATATTAAGACCCAATTGTTAATGTATTGTATTTTCCAATTAAATTGTTTTAAATACTCAGAGTGCAACCCCAATCAGCTAGATATCACTGGTAGAAGACAATGCTAGTGGTTTGCCCGATAGGCCATTTTTGAACATATGCATAGCGAGCGAGGAGACAAACTAGTTTTTTTTTTTTTTTCAAAATCACAAAATTTTAGATGAGTAACAATTAAGTCGTGTCAATCGGGTTTACATTTGTTTTGAGAACTTGGTTGCACATGGCGTAAGTCCAGAACAGGGGAGCATGTTGGATTATCATGGACCCATGCTAGGTAGTTAATCAAGTCATTGAGACAGAACATTCAAGGAAGATGTAGGTGAAATAACTATAGGAAATAAAGGTAGTATCTTAGGAAACTGTAAAATGTGAAAGCTTGGTTTGCTGGGCTGGAATGTCTCAAGTAGGAACAGTTCAGACAGTACAGAGAGCTACCTGAATGGGAGAAATTTTGTAAAACAAGGACTGGGATAATATTAAAGCTATAGGACTCTGTCCTTTGGTTAGAATAACTGTATCAGGAATTTCTTAGCTCTATTTCGGATAAAACCTCTGTAATCTTCATTGATAAAGGTTGCTCCTATATTAACAGTAAGTTATCAGTAGAAGCTGCTAGGATTGACAGTCTCTTCTTCATGTCCCTTCTCTCTAACATCTTATAAATAAAAAGTTATATAAAAGCAGCATGCTAAAATTGGTTTAGTGTAGCTTATGTATATGATTTCAAGAATGAGTGCTTTTTTATTGGACACTCATTTGGGGGCTCATCTTTAGGGAGGCTAAATCTCCCTTAACAGTCATCAGCTGCCTATTGCTTTTTTGTCTAGGAGTGGGAATCTATAAGATTTCCCTATTCGGCCTTATCTTGATATCATCATTGTTGAGGTCTTACTTGGGCAGCCGATTATTATGTGTTAAGGATGAATAGTCCCTGCTGTTTCTAGGAGACACACTCTCACAGAAGACTTAATGTCCCCCTAGCAGTTACAGTCTTTCTGCCACTTATTCAGAGATGTTTCCCTAGGTGCAGGAGTATTTAGATCAATGTACAGGCTGGGGCTGGCTCCACAACATCACTTGATCTCTACATTGTGACTTACTGTGTTTTTCTGTTTTATAATACCTCAAGTAATTGTATTATTTGGTATTTACCTATTCAGCATGCTTTTTTTAAAAAGAATATTCAAACCCAAGCTTTATTAGCTCTCTGCAGACGATGTGAAACAGTTCCTTTCCAGTTTTAGAAATTCACTTTTATTGGATATTTTATGTATTTACATTTCAAATGTTATTTCCTTTCTACCCTCTCCTGTCCCACTACCCTCCCCCAGCTTTTTTGAAGATGCTCCCACTCCCACCCACCCACCCTCACCTCAACACACTGGCATTCCCCTACGTTGAGGAAATGAGCCTTCACAGGACCAAGAGCATCTCCTATTCATGCCAGATAACGCCATCCTCTGCTACATATGCTGCTAGAGACATGGGTTCCTCCATGTGCACTCTTTGGTTGGTGGTTATAGTCCCCAGGAGCTTGGGGGAAAGGGGGAGGATCTGGTTAATTAATATTGCTGTTCTTCCGGATGATCAAAATGTGAATGCTTCACTCCTTCTTTAAAAGGGGAACAAGAATACCCTTGGCAGGGAATAGAGAGGCAAAGATTAAAACACACACAGAAGGAACACCCATTCAGAGCCTGCCCCACATGTGGCCCATACATATACAGCCACCCAATTAGACAAGATGGATGAAGCAAAAAGAAGTGCAGGCAGACAGGAGCCGGATGTAGATCTCTCTCCTGAGAGACACAGCCAGAATACAGCAAATACAGAGGCGAATGCCAGCAGCAAACCACTGAACTGAGAATAGGACCCCTGTTGAAGGAATCAGAGAAAGGACTGAAAGAGCTTGAAGGGGCTCGAGACCCCATATGTACAACAATGCCAAGCAACCAGAGCTTCCAGGGACTAGCCACTACCTAAAAGACTAGGCATGGACTGACCCTGGACTCTGACCTCATAGGTATCAATGAATATCCTAATAAGAGCACCAGTGGAAGGGAAGCCCTGGGTCCCTAAGACTGAACCCCCAGTGAATGTGATTGTTGGGGAGGGTGCCAATGGGGGGAGGATGGGGAGGAACACCCATAAAAAAGGGAGGGAGGGGTTAGGGGGGATGTTGGCCAGTAAACCGGGAAAGGGAATAGCACTCGAAATGTAAATAAGAAATACTCAAGTTAATAAAAAAATAAAAAAAGAAAGAAAATTACTATGCAGAAAACAACAAAAAAAATATTGCTGTTCTTCCTATGGGGTTGCAAACCCTTTCTGCTCCTTCAGTCCTTCCTCTAACTCCTTCATTGCGGACCCTGTTCTCAGTTCGATGGTTGGCTGCAAGCATCCTCATCTGTAGCTTCATATGGTCTGTGAATTGTTTCTTAGGTATTCTGAGCTTTGGGGCTAATATCCACTTATCAGTGAGTGCATACCATGTGTGTTCTTTTGTGATTGGGTTACCTCACTCAGGATGATATTTTCTAGTTCCATCCATTTGTCTATGAATTTCATGACGTCATTGTTTTTAATTGCTGAGTATGTACCACATTTTCTGTATCCATTCCTCTGTTGAAGGGCAACTGCGTTCTTTCCAGCTTCTGGCTATTATACATAAGTTCAGCATGCTTTTAATGTAGTTATGCACTTATATATGTAATAACAATAATGAATAGATCATTAATTTAATTGGGAGGAAGCATGGGAGGTGTTAGAGAGAAGGGACATGAGAGGACTTGGAGAGACAACAGGGAAGGAATGCTGCAAGTATATTTTTGATTAAAAACTGAATTACGCTCCATGTGGTGGCACACATCTTTAATTCCAGCACTGGAGAGACAGAAGCAGGTAGACCTTTGTGTACGTGGTTAACAATAAGGTCTTACATTCCACAACTGGGAGGTAACCAAGGACCTCAGCCTATTATGTTTGGGCAGTACCTTGGATCACTCTGATGGACAATCTAAAGAGGGCTTCTTATGCGTGGTATTGAGGGTATTAGATGGTCTGTGGAGGGAGTATTGCCAGCCACGATAGGGAATTTTCATTTAAATTGTGTACATATATATATGTTCATATATTTACATGTGTCTTGGGTATTTTAGGTAGATAGATAATAGTTTGATTCCTTGTGACGTTTTTAGGCATCCTTATTGTTAACTCTTTTCATTCTTCTGTAATTATATGCCGTTCTCCTCCATAATTAAAGCTGCCTTTTTTTTCCATCTCCCACTTCAGATCACTTGTATCCTTCTATTCTACTTTCTATTGCTCCGTCCTGCCTCCATGGTGTTCCATTTTTCCTTTCCTGATTTTGGGGGATACTCAAAGTTCTTTACTCACATCTGAACATATGGAGCTAAGAACCATAACTGAAAGAGACCATGCAGTGTTTGTCTTTCTGTATCTGGGTTACCTTGTTCCACGTTATCTTTTCTAGTTCTATCCATTTACCTGAAACTTTTATGATTTCATTTTTCCTTAGAGCTGAATAATATTCCATAGTGTACATGTATCATCATATATCACTTTTATATCATCCATCCCTCAGTGAAGAACGTAAAGGTTATTTCCATTTCTTAGCTACTCTAAATAGCACGAACATGGTTGAACAAGGGTCTGTGGAGTAGGGTGTCACGTTCTTTCGGCATGTGACTAGGAGTGGTAGAGCTGAGTCATGAGGAAGATTTAGCTTGAGGAACTTTCACACAGATCTCCACAGCTGACTGGCTAGGTTTAAGATACCATCAGCAGTGCATGAGGGCTTCCTTCAGCCACATCCCCCTCAAGCATTTCTTCTTGGTTGTTTTGTTCGTCTTTTCCACTCTTACCGCATGCAAAGGTGAAATCTCAAAATTGTTTAGATTGCATTTCCCCAGTTGCTAGAGACAGTGAACATTTAAAAATATATTTCCATTCTTTTTGGAGGGGGTTTCTTTTGAGAACTGTTTATTTTTTTTGAATGGGACTTTTTTTCAAATCTTTGTTTTTATAGCTCTTTATATATCCTAGATACTAATCCTTTATCAGAGGTATAAACGGGCAATGATTCCCATTCTGTGGTCTTCCTTTTCAGTCAGATTGTTTCCTTTTTTATTTTAATTGATTTATTTTAGTTGATTGTTTTGTCTTTTTAGCTGTGCAGAAGTTCCTTTAGTTTTATGAGGTCAATTGTAGCCTTAATTCCTGGGCAAACAGAGGCCTATTCCTACACTTAGATATCATTTAGGATACTATTTACGTTTTCATCCAGCTGTTTTAGTGTTCTGGGTTTCACATTAAATCTTTGTTTGGAATTAGTTTTTGTACAGGATCATATATGAGGATCTAATTGCATCCTTTTATACATAGATAACCCAGTTTTCATAGCACCATTTGTTGAAGATTTCTTTTCTCTAGCTTCTGTTTTTGATGGTTTTGTCCAATATTAAATGGCTGTATTCATGTATTTATCTTCAGGTCTTCCATTTTGTTCCTTTGTTCTCTATATATCTGCTTTAGTGCCTATACTATACTGGTATGTTTTGTTGTTGTTTGTTTGCTTGTTTGTTTTACTATGACTGTATGATATATTTTGAACTCTGGAATGGTAATCCCTCCAGCACCATTCTTTTAACAAAGAATTGTTTTGACTCTCTGGGAACTTTTGTGGTTCCATATGAATATCAAGCTATTTGTTTCCCTATTCCAGTGAGGAATGTGGTAAGAATTGTGATTGGGATTGCAAGGAATCTGTAAATGGCTTTTGGTATAATAGTCATTTTCACAATGTTAATTCTACCAATCCATGAGCATGGGCTATCTTTCCATTTTCTAGTACCTTTCTCTGTCTCTTTCTTCAGAGGTTTAGATTTTCTATCATATTACTCCTAGATGTTTTATTTTCTATGAGGCTATTGTAAATAGGATCTTTCCTATTTTCTGAATATTTTGTATCCTGTCATTTTAGTGAAGAATGTTCTTATTTTGAAGTTTTCTAGTAATTTATGTCTCATTTTCTTCAGATTGTTTGGTATCCTTCCAATTTCCTTCTTGTATCTTATTGTTGGTTCATTGATTATGGGCATAGTGGTTATCTTACCTCATTAGCTTCAATTAGATTTTTAGCTTTTCTTCACATAGGAGGCTATGGGTTTACAAATATAGGTAATATTATATTAAAGTTGTTTCCTCTTGTTTTTCCCTGAGACTTTACATGTTGTTAATCCTCTTTGTGAGCATTTTATAGAAAAATCCACTTGTGTAATTTATTATAATTTGCAAGATGCATCTTGTATCCTGTCATAATTATGGTGTTCATTTTGAAATTTTTATGTTCTATATTCATATTTTGAGAAGCTTTCTTTTTGTGTGTCTTTATCTGATTTTGGGCTTTAAATGCTGGCTTTTTATTTGGGTGCTCCTGATACTTCTGTCTTTTTAAAAACAATAGTTAATAGTATCCAGGCCTTGGAGCCTCCCCTTGAGCTGGATCCCAATTTGGGCCTGTCATTGAGCCTCCTTTCGCTCAGTCTCTTCTCCAGTTTTGTCCCTGCAGTTCTTTTAGACAGGAACAATTCTGGGTCAGTGCTTTTGACTGTGGGATGGGAACCCCATCTCTCCACTCGATGCCCTGTCTTTCTATTGGAGGTGGACTCTACAAGTTGCCTCTCCCACTGTTGGGCATGCCATAGACAGAGCCCTAGCATGGGTGCCACTGAAAAGACCCAAACAAAGCACTGAAAAAAGAGTCAGATGCAGATATTCACATCCAACCAATGGACAGAAGCCAGGGGGACACCTATGCTTGAATCTAGGGAAAGGCTGGAAGAAGCTGAGGAAGAGGGCAACCATAGGAAGACCAGCAGTGGGAAGACCAGCAGTCTCAACTGACCTGGACCCCTGAGATCTCTCAGACACTGATCCAACCATCAGGCAGCATACACCAGCTGAGATGAGACCCCCAACACATAGACAGCAGAGAGAACTGCCTGGTGGCCTCAGTGAGAAGAGACACCTCATCCTTGAGGAGACCAAGGCACCAGAGAGTGGGGAGGTCTGGGGTGGGGTGGGGACATACTCATGGAGATGGGAGTTGGGGTGAGGAGGAATGGAGTGGGGGAGCTGTCTGGGTGGACTGGGGAGGGGATAGCAAACCAGACTGTAAAATAAAGACTAAAGAATAATAATAATAATAATAATAATAATAATAATAATAATAAAGAACAAACAAAAAAACCCAACCAAACAAAACCCAATAGCTTAAGAAAGAATGGCTATAGATCTTTGAATGTCTGGTTTAATTCCCCTGTGACTGTATCTGGCTCTAGGACTATTTGTAGCTGGAAGGCTTTCTATTTCTATTCCAATCTTCTCCTTTGTTACACATCTGTTTAGGTTGTTGATCTCTTCTTGGTTTCATTTTTGGTGGATTGGCTTAATCTAGAAGTCATTTTCTTTTCTTTAGGTTTTCAATTTGATAGAATATGAGGTTTTTTTTTTGTTTTTTTGACATTGCCTATATTAGTCTGAAGTGTGTGTGTGTGTGTGTGTGTGTGTGTGTGTGTGTGTGTGTGTGTGTGTGTGTTAATTTGGGTCATTGATTTTTGTTTTTGTTTTTCCATTTGGTTAGCTGAGCCAAGGGTCTGGTAATTTTATTTTATCTTAATTTTGTTGATTCTTTGTATTTTTCCTAGTTATTAATTTGTGCTGTGATTTTTATTATTTTGTGCAATCAATAAAATTTGGATTTGGTTTATATTTGTTTTCCAAATTTTTTGTTGGGTCCTTATGTCATTTATTTATGCCTTTTCTGATATTTTAGTATATACATTTGAAGTATAAAATTTCCTGTAGTACTCCATTTAGTTGCACACCAGAGGTTTTTGTATATTGTGTTTTCATTTTCATTTAATTCCAGAAAATATTTTATCTCTTCTTTGACCCATCCATCATTCAGTAATATGTTGCTTAATCTGCTTGAGTTTGTATTTACTAGAGATTTATTTGCTATTGATTTTAAGTTTTATTGCATTATTATCTGACAGGATACATGAAGGTATTTGAATCTTTCTGAATTTGTGAAGGTTTTTTGTCCCAGGGTGTGGTCTATTTTAGAAAAGCTTCCATGCACTGCTGAGTAAAATGTGTATTCTTTGGTGTATGGTTGGAATAGTCTGTATATTTTCATTAGTACATTTGATGGAGAGCACTTAATTCTGATGTTTCTATGGGGTTTTTTTGTCAATTGGATAAAGTACTATTTAATGTATTGATGTTAATCTATGTCTTTCATCCCAGTAATACATTTTTTAATGAAATCGGGTGCACCAGAGTTCGGTGAATATATATTAAGGATAGTAATGTCTTCTTGGTTAACTACGTAGTTATTATAAAGCACTCTCCCTTTTTATTTCTTCTGATTAGTTTCAGTTTGAAGTCTATTTTGCCAGATATTAGGTTAGTGATGCCTATTTGCCTCCTTGTCCTTTTTGAGTAGAATGTTTTTTCTGTTCTCTTACTCTTCTCTAAAGCTAATGTGTTCCTTATAAACAATAGATGGGTTTTTTTTCCCCTGGAGCTTAGAACTGAACCCAGGGCCTTGTGCTTGCTAGACAAGCGCTCTACCACTGAGCTACATCCCTTCATTCAGCCTAGGTCTTTCAATTGGAGAATTGATGTCATTGATATTTATAGTTATTACTGAAATATGTATGTTAATTTCGTCATCGTGTCATTAATTTTTGGTGGGTTTTGTGTGTGTGCACATACATGCACATGATTTTTAGTAGTGCTTTGGGTTTTAGTAATTATGGTTCATATTTCTTTCAACAGTCTCTTGGCTGTGTTCATTTCTTTTTCAGCCCAAAATATTGCTGCCTGTGTTTTCCTTACATTTGATCTGATAGATATATTTTTCTCTTTGAAAATATTTATTTTTATTTTGTATGTAGTAATGTTTTTTTTTCCATGTGCAACCATGGAGGTGAAAAGAATGTTGGGTTCCCTGGAACCGGAGTCAGGAAGGGGTGGGGTGATGAGTAGGATATGAGTGCATGACGTTGAGTATAATTTTTAAAGCTCTTCATATCACGGTAAGGTTTTCTTTCTATTTCAAAGATGGCAGAGAGCTTTGCTGGATAAGTCTAGGTCTGTTACTGTGTTCTTTTTGTACTTGAAATATCTTGTTCCATGCTTTTCTGGCTTTCCCTTAAAACCTGAGCTGTTATTCTGAGTGTTTTCCATTTTATATGGCTATTGTTTTGGATATTTTTCTTTGTTCTCTACACTTAGTGCTTTCACTATTGCAGACCGTGGGGATTTTCTTTTATGTTTTTGTCTTTTGGTATTTTGTCTACTTCTTAAATCTGTAAGGGTATGATTTTCCTTAGTACAGGGAAGTTTTCTTCTATAGTATTTATCCTTTCTCATCTATTCTTATAATTCATTGAGAGGTATCTTTAGGTTAATGGCAGGAAAGAGAAGTCCTGTCTTAACACTTACAGGTTGAAGATGTTTCAGTTATTGGTGCTCTGACTAGCCCAGGGCACTGGATGTAGAATCAAACTAGATTAGGGGCTTGGAGAGGTTGTGTGGTAGGGACATCAGGCAAACTAACCCGTCTAGGCCCTGGAGAGGCTAATTCTTGCATTTTTAAAGATACACAAAAACGTTCTTTTGTATAATGTTGATTTAGTTGTTTGTTTTACATTTTGAACAAATTCTAGTTGTAAGACAGGCCCTTGTTACAATAGGTACCTTACTTGTAATTATTCAGCTTCAATTTTGATTCTTGACATTTGGTTTTAGCAACAGAAATCAGACAGATCTGACAAAAGTGTGTTTTGGAGAAGGATAGTCCTATGCTATTAGTTATTTAAATGTCTCGGCCATTTTAATTTCTTTTTAGGTCAACTCTATCAGAAAAATCTACTGAGTGCCTTCACAGCTTGTATCCCCAATGCAAATATTTCTTGCTGTTTGCCCTTAACCATAGTTATCCACAGTATCTTGTTTGTTGTAGTGGCTTTATAACTATTATTAGTGTTGTTTACTAGCCCTGAGATCATATGCTTGATTTTTTAATACAACAACAATCAACTGGCCATTCTTGCCTCTATGCATTGGGTATACACACACATCATTGTCTGAGCATATGAGATATTTCTAGAACATAACAATTTGATTCATTCCTCAGGATCCATAGTCTATGTTTCCTTTCTATATTTCTGAAGAGATGCTATGTGGTTCTTTCAATTTCTCCTTCAAATATAATATGATAAAATTTTTCTTGGAGCTTTTTACATGAACACTGCATCTATATTACTCCTGGCATGCATGGCTCCCACTATCTCCCTCTCTCTCCAAAATCTGTGATCACTTAATTATTGTTATATATAAATATATATCAACGTGCATATATGTACATTCATATATGCAATCTACTGAGTTCATTGAGTGTGGCTCATGTGTACATATGTTCAGGGCTAACCCTTTGGAATTAGACAGCCTATACAAGAGTTCATTCTTAGAAAGAGAGCAGCCATTGAGCATGTGATGCTCTTTATCTAGGGGTAGGTCTTAAGTGGAATTGGCAATGCTACCTGATATTATTATGCTGGTCTTGTTCAACCATGTTAACATTTCATGAGCACATTTTCTTTGTTCCATCTAGCAGCAGGTGTCCTGGGCCTCTGACCTTTATGATTAATAATTTCATCAGGAAAAATTCTTTAAACTCATTAGATTTCTATAACTCATCTCAATGGCAGAATGTGTTAGTCATTACAAGAAGTAGAATTTGTGATTCATCTCTCCTAATGGTTACTAGAATTTCATTTGCCATATTCTGTTTCTTCACGTTACGTTCAGCCTCCCTTAACTATCCCAAATTGTTTTTACTGTTCCCACTTCCTCATTATTGCTAAATTAACAGTATTATCACTAAATTATGACCCAAATAAGAACTGGCATTACCATAGTATTTTTACATATGATCTTTTTACATATTATCTTTGTATTGTTTTAAGACTTCTTGGGTGGTCTCGGAGACTTTAGTTTTCCTCTTCTTTTCTCTACAGCAAGATGGCTTCTGGATATACTCTGAGTATTGTAACAACCACCTGGATGCCTGCATGGAACTCTCCAAACTGATGAAGGACAGCCGCTATCAACACTTCTTTGAGGCCTGCCGCCTCTTGCAGCAGATGATCGACATCGCTATCGATGGTTTTCTTTTGACTCCAGTACAGAAGATCTGCAAATACCCCTTACAATTGGCCGAGCTCCTAAAGTATACTGCCCAAGACCACAGGTAAGGTGTTTAAGGACACAGAAGGAAATAGCTTTTAAATATTGCCACCATTTAACAATATATAGCCTTTTCTGTTCCTGAGCTATGGTTGCTTTATCTGTAGTGTAGGATATATTCCTACTTACCTCACAAGCTCTAGAGAGTTGCTTATAAAGTTGTGAGTTTGTCTGCATACAAAGTCACACACATGATCTTATATGTAACTTAAACCCCACTTTCATGGACTGCAGTTTACATCTTGGCTTTTAATAATAGGATTAGCCTCATAAATCAAACCTGACAGAGTAAATGCTTAACCATTTATTCCATTCTATTTGGAAGACTTAGATGTCCTACTAATATCCTTTGTAACTAGTACCAATCCTACATTCTTTCAATAAAGCTAATCCCCATGTTTGCTTACTTAGCTTTCCTATGCTTTTTTTTTACCCCACCCACTGTATATTTTATATAGACTTAGAATATAGTGGAGGAAAACAGATTGAGACTTTCCTTGAAGATTTTTCTTTAATTTTAAAGTATTTTTCTTCCTTCCTTCCTTCCTTCCTTCCTTCCTTCCTTCCCCCCTTCTTCCTTCCTCCCTTCCTTCCTTCCTTTCCTCCTCCTCCTCCTCCTCCTCCTCCTCCTCCTCCTCCTCCTCCTCCTCCTCCTCCTCCTCCTCCTCCTCCTCCTCCTCCTCCTCCCCTCCTCCTCCTTCATTGAGACTGGGTCAAACATGTATTGCTGCCTAGACTGCAACTCCACGATGTAAATAGACCAGGCAGGTCTCTAGCTAAAACATACCTGCCTCCTGGGTGCTTGGATTAAGGCATGTGCCCTCATACTCAACAGTTCTTAAATCTTTTCAAGGAAACAAGCCAACATGGGCTAAGAAGGTTATCTCTTTGAGTGGAAATGGTGTATTTCATCTCTTAGTCATAGTATGGTATATGTTAAAAGTCATCCCCATTGATGGTGATGGCTTATAATCAACCCCAGTCTTTTACATATCTTACCTTGCAAATTAAGAGAATATTTGTTGCTTGTCTGTATTTGGTATGAAATTTCTGACTTTGGACTTGTTGGTTTAACTCTTAGCACTCATTCTTATAAGAAAAAATAAGTCCCTTGCTCAAGTCTAGCTTCCATCCTGACATTTTTAAATAAAATATAATCACATGATTTTCCTACTCCATCTCCTCCCCCTTATCCTTCTTTTGTCATTTCTTCTGCCCCCACATGGCCCCTTCTTTAATGATTCTCGTTATATATGCATATAAATGAACACAACTTGTGGAATCCATTGTGTGTTGGTCTTAGATAACCAATCTGGAGGCTTATCCCTTCATCATCTATTTCCAATGATGAAGGTTCATGGTCACAGATTATTTGGCAATTTCTTATCAATTCCAATATTTCCCTATCAGACTTCTACCACTTAACTGAAGGATACTTGATCTCATGACTGTGGTCTAAAGACAGACAGGAGTAGTGATATGCTCAAGGAAGAAGGGGATAAAGACAAAAGACAAAGCCATAGAAAAAACTATTTTTCAGGTCTCAGGAAGCTATATTAAGGTGTCCTAAACAAGTTGTAGGCAAGTGGGAGAGTGTTAGAAACTTACCCTGATAAAAATTTTTGAAATGAGAAAGCTAGAGTAGTCTCTGAAATACAAGACTAGATGAAAAATGGTAGTAAATGAAATTCCATTTACTTATGAAAGTATGGCATAATTGTCCCTTACCTAAATTGAGAAGAAGAAAGGAAATATATAATGGGATAGTTAGTTGATATGTCTAAAACTAGAAAATCTTGGTTCCTTCACTCCCAATAATGAGGGGCAGCCAACCGTCATAGCTATTTTCTTCTTGTTGTATTCACTTTTAAAGCTAGTGGTACATATCAGATATGATATCATTCATTCTTGAACCATTGTAAGAAAAGGCAGCCAGCTCAAATGGCAAGACTAACAATTATAGGGCCTCAGCCATGATTGCCTAATACTTGTGGTCGGGAAGAGCATTTTCATATCACCAGTGTCCACTTGAATGTCATGTTTGTGATGGCCTTAGAGAAATTAAGATAATAACTAATACAACTGAGGAACTAAAATTTTTTTAGCTTATTGAAGTTTAATTATATGTGACTATGGTACCATTCTGGACGGGATAATTCTATGATTACCTCCCAGAAAGTGGATTAAAATACTGGTGCCCTCAAATCAATAAAAGGAAAGACACAGGGAATAGGGAACATGGCCTGAAGAACTGCGGTACTTATTTCTGCCATTACTGTCTAACTGGCTCAGTCAGTCTTGTCAGGGAGAAACTCTGATAATGTTAGTGCGCCAACAGATCATCCATAGACAGGAACAAGCAATGTAACTAGATGCACAATGTGACAGTAGGAAGAAGTGTGAAGTTTTACAGATGAATCTGAGCAATCAACAGTTCAAGAACTGGTTGAAAATTGCAGCTCCTAGAAAGCATGTTTTGAAGAGACTTAGAAAGTGTAATTAGTCCATAGTGCATTCAATATGGCTGGCTCATTATAATACCAGAAAACATTTTAAGGTGCGAAATACAAATGCTTCTAGCTTTCTTGAGAAAGAATAAATTAGTTAAAAACAAAGTCTATTACTACAGTGCATTAATTGCAATAATGTTTGAGGTCTATAGTTCTGGAACATGTGCAAGGTACAGACTGGAGTCATAGATGGCCTGAGAGGAGGTGTTGCATGGTATCCGTCCTAGCAGTCAGAACTCCTCTCCTCTGGCTTGTTCCAGTACCCCATTCTCCAATATATTAACAGCAGGGAAACAATATTTCTGCATCCTTTTCTCACAGCTATTTTTCTAATCAGTTCTGGGAGAGTAAAAAGGCTACAACCCCAAGATAGTTTAGCTTTACTGAGAGAAGATATTAATACTGAACTGTGATGAATCTTATTGCCTCCTCGGGTCATCCCGTCTGTGTCAAATGGCTGAAATCTCACTTTCAGTCTGCCTTTCATAATAGCTATTCAATTGGAAATCAGGTCAGACAAGCAGACCAAATTGGGTAGAATGATATGACTCTCAACACACAAATTATCAAATGTTTCAGAAGCCAGGATGTAGGTTGTACTTCTCAGACCAAGAATTCTGTGGGAGGCATCCTGTATTATATCTACTGCAAGAGAAATGTTTAATACTTATGTACTTAATCTTACGGATTAAGAGTAAAACAGTATGTGTGGATGATTGCACTTATTTATTAAACCCATCAATAAGTTCGGCTGAAATTCTACCCATTTTATGAGAAAATTGAAACAAACTAAAGACAATCCTGCTAGTTAGTAATAAAGTTCGATGTGAACTCATAGAGTCTGGCTTCAGATTCTGTGTTCTTATGCGTTATGCTATACTGCTCTCCTTATTGTACCAGAGGAAAAGTAGCACTATTATTCCATGGTGATCATGGGCAGAGATTCCTTAGAAATACAGATAGAAGAGATGACTAGGATGTTTGGATTATATATACCATGTATAATGCTTCTCTCTTGTTCCTTGTCTGGTTTTATCAGATAAGACACAAATAGAGAGTTATAAAATTAAGGAGGTCTATTTTCCCTGCCAAAAACATGTACAGGTAGGATATCTATGCTATATGAACATAAGTTACATTGTCATCCAAAAATAGGAGTGTAAATGTAGATTTACACTAGATTCTCTAGATGATGTGAATTATTCTCTGATAATCCAGACTCTTACTAAGGAGGAAGAATAGAATGGTTTAGGGTTGGCATGTTGCACATTGGTTCATCCACATCTCACTCTTATTTCTTCACAGTGATTACAGATATGTCGCAGCTGCTTTGGCTGTCATGAGAAATGTGACTCAGCAGATCAATGAACGCAAGCGACGTCTGGAGAATATTGACAAGATTGCTCAATGGCAGGCCTCTGTCCTAGACTGGGAGGTAGGCCCTTTATCAACAGTGGTTTGGGGAGGCCCCACTTGCTTGTTGAACAAGCTATAACTATCATCCTGGCCAAGCTGTTTTCATCATCATTCTAAAAATATTCTGTCACCTAGTCATCCCAGTGTGGACACCCACAGTTTCTTTGAACTTAGAGAGGAAGTGACTGAAATCATCAAGCTATCCTTGCCAAATGCCACAAACTAGGAGTGATAACACTTCTTACTCATCTCTCAGGCCTAGGTTGTGTGACCTGATAGTATGTAGGCTGACATAACCAAAATGAAAAATGTCAGCAGGAAGGAAGTGACATTTAAAAACTTTGTGGTGATAGTAGAGAAGCAGATACAATACCTTTTTGTATAACCTTCAACTCAGGTAGAATTTTCTTTGTTTAAATAACAGGATTTCCTTTAACATTTCAATTTGTTTAGTTTATTCCAAGGTGAGCATTATTAGTGTTAACAAAGAGTTGGTCAATGTCCAGACACATTTTTTTCTTCTACCTCTCATTTCTCTCTCTCTCTCTCTCTCTCTCTCTCTCTCTCTCTCTCTCTCTCTCTCCCTCTCTCTATATGTGTATGTACATACATATATATACGCGCATGCGCGCGCACACACACACACACACACACACACACACACACACACATAGAGAGAGAGAGAGAGAAGGGGCAGAATATATATACATATTTACATATATTTAAACCCTCTTGCTTATAAGCCATCACTGGCCCAGACTTAAAAGAAAGCAATGGATTCTCCTTTCATTGTGTGTTTTTTTTTCTTTGTTCATCCCTATCAACAGAGACACCCTGAAAATTTTTTGGGCAAGACTCTTTTCTGTACCTTTTGTAGGCTTCCTTGTAAGGAAAGGTGCCAAGAAGCAACTGAATTCATAGTTTTTAAAACATTTTTCTTCTTTCCTGAAAATTTTCCCCCTTTAAGTTTTTATGTGTGGTCCGAGGCTCCAGTCATTGGGGAGGCGAAAAGTCTGAAACCCTGTGGCCTATCCAAAGAGCTTTTTTGTTATTGTTGTTAAATCAGACGTCATAGTTTTGAGCTATGATTTTAGGAATCAGAACCAGAGAAGTTATTTCCTGTTCTATCTGAAGTTATTTCTTGTTCTGTTTCTCACATGGGAAAGGGGCTCCTGGAGTGGACACATACAGTTCATTCAGATAGTGTTTCTGGAGTTGGGGATGAAGGAGGCAGGAGATTTCTGTCAGCGGCTACCATATGGAAGCCTTATAAATAAGTAAGCAAGCAGCGCTTTCCGGTCTGAGCCACTCCTCAACCCCTCAGATGTGTGACCAAACAAGGGAGCTGTCAAAAAACATCCTTGTGATGATTTCAGCTTTATTCCTCATATTGAAAAAATAGCAATTAAAGGAGAAACCTTCAGAAACTATTCTCCCTTGAACAGGGAAGGGTAGAATGGGTGACATCCAGACAATTGTTTCCTTGGTAAATTAGACTATTTGGCTAGAGAAAAAAAAAAAAAAAAAAAAAAAAAAAAAAAATCTTGCTTTAAATCAGTGTCTCTCTTTTTCTCATCTTTTCCTCATGAATATTCAGAGCTCTCTACCTAATTTCAGTTACCATCTCAGTCACCTGCCATATCCTATGGAGACTACTTTACCCCTCACAAATCCCAGTGAGGAGATAAGTTAAGTTGTCATGTAGTCCTTAAAGAGATTATAGCTTACAGCAGTTTAGATGGGAAGGGTGGAGAGCCTGTTTCCAAGGACTGTAGTTTCTGGAAATTTTCCATTTCTGAGTTCTCTGGTTCAGAGATTTGGATGAGCTGTCATTTCATTCTCTTTTCACATTAAATCATTTTAAACAAAGAGAAAGGGAACATTTTCCCGATAGCTTCTCTTCAGCTTCTTTTTCCCCTGAAGATTTTCAGAAAGTGCTCATGTTTGTAGCTCATGCTTGGGAACTAAATCATGTGCTCATGATTTTCTCTGTATGGTATCCCTCCCCTTCTTACTTGCTTGTATAATAGCTGATGTCCTGTTCTGGTTTACCATTGCATGGTATAATCCAAAGAAACCGGAAGAAACATAAAAATTAACGAAACAGTATGATGGATACAGAAACAGTATCCATTTAAAAGTGATGGTGAATAAATGAAGTGTACTCCTTGGTCCAGAAGATTAAACATAGGCCCAGGGAGATTTGTTTTACGTCTTTATACTTACTGACATAAGTTGACTCAAGTACCATTGAAGATTAAACTGGTTAAAAAGAATGGCATTTCTTTTGCCATCCTTTCAGGACTTTTCAACCTTTTTGACATTCAAACCTGATATTTTTCACCAACAAATATATTAGGTCTCATTGACAGCTATCCTGAGATGCATGCAGCATATGGGCCACAGGTTATATTAGATGTGCCTGCTAGGCCATTCAGGCCACAGCTCCAATATCAATTATTCTGTAATCAGGATAAACGAAGCTGAAAAAATGGGTTAAGTTAGAATTAATTAGAATGAAATGAAGTCTGTTCCTTGAGACTTTGGCTTCACAAAAGAAATGAAAAACTGGCAGGAAAGCTCTGGGTAGGGTTTTTTTTTCTTTAATTTTTATTAAATTGAGTATTTCTTATTTACATTTCAAATGTTATTCCCTTTCCCAGATTTCTGTCCATCAGCCCCCTAACCCCTCCCTCTCCCCTTCTATATGGGTGTTCCCCTCCATATCCTCCCCCTATTACCGCCCTCCCCCCAACAATCCCCTACACTGGGGGTCCAACCTTGGCAGGACCAAGGGCTTCCCCTTCCACTGGAGCCCCAACAAGGCTATTCACTGCTACCTATGCAATTGGAGCCCTGGGTTAGTCCATGTACAGTCTTTGGGTAGTGGCTTAGTTCTGGGTAGAGTTTAATGGTCACTATTCATATATTAACCATTGATTTGTTCACTGACAGATTGCATGTTGAATACTTACTCAGTATCGTGCTTCATTCTGTGTTCTAGAGATGTGTTAAGTGATGGAGCAAAGCTTGTATACTTTATGTTTCAGTAGGGAAGAAAAACAGCACATAAGAATTTTATCATCAGATATGGATAAGGAATATGGAGAAAAAGAATTATAATAAGCTAAAGTAATATAAGAATTACCAAAGGGGACAACATTTGAGAAAAGACCTGAAGGAGATGAAGGAGATAAACCATGTGGCCTTTTTGTGGCAGAGCATTTAAGGTGGAAGGAAGCCCCTGAAATACCAGAATTAATGTTCCAAGCAAAAGAAAAAGGCCAGTGTCACTGGGGGAAAAAGCAGAAGATTGTATATGAATAATGGGAGATCAAATTATATATCCTTAAAGGGCTTCGGTTTTAAGTATGGGGGGAAGGCACTGGAGGATTTTGAGCAAAAATGTAACATTGTGAGACTTGCCTCTTGAACAGCCCCTCTTTGTCTGTCCCTTGACAGCTATTACAGAATCTGAGATGAATCAGACATGGCCTTATTCATCCAGAGCAGGCACATAGGAAAGCGAGAGGTTTGCAATAAATGCTGGAAGAATGCAGAAACCCATAAAGGCAATGGGAATGGATTGCATTTTATGGGGCAAGATAAAGAGACGTATGGTGCAAGTGAGGCAGACGAGACAAGCGTGAAAGCTCTAAACAGTGAGAGCATCCTTCCCTTATGGAAACTTACGGTTTCCCTTGCACAAACATAGTTGGTACTTTCAAGTAGTCTTGTGGAGTGAATCAAACAGGACCCACTTAAATTGCTTCCCAGGGACACAGAGTGAGTTAACACAGTCATTTTAACAGACTCATCTCACTAATCTTCCAGCATAGCAAATCGTTCTGATAGGCAAGGTACCGTCTTTCAAGTGCAGTCTTGTAGTTAGGTACGAGGAATTCCGAATTTGGTTGTAACTTTAATTTTTTTTCAATGTCAACTTTTAATGATGGTTCTTAAATGCTTTAACCTCCCTTCTAACCTGCCACCCACAGAGGTACTGCAAAAGAAAGGATGCGGGGGAAGTGGACCTGTTTGGAAAGTGATCTTTGGAGCAAACCTTATCTGTGTTGTCAGGAAATCAGCAGTTCAGGTCACGGGAGTCAGCAGCAGCTCAATCTATTTGTAAACACTTCACAGATTTATCAGCAGTGTAGTTCAGTAGAGTCCAGATAGCAAACACGAATAAGCAGCAGTGGCACAACCTAGCAGAGACAGCCAGGCTTCAGCTTTAGCACAATTCAGCAGGAGGACCAGGGCCAACAGGAAGTCCAGGAAAAGTTCTCCACTTTGCTTCTCTCAGCGAAGCGAAGATCACCAAATCTGCAAGACCAACAAGCTTTACACAGCTATCTCTACCAACAAGCTTAGCTCTGCCACTGTCCCTTGAGCCCTGGAATCTGAGCATTTTGCCTCACACCTATAGCCCAGTACTTAGGAATCTTCAAAAGGAGAATTGCAAGTTCCAGATCAGCCTGAGCTATGTAGCAAGACTTATCTGGGCTACATAGTAGCCCCAAAATAATCATGTTTAGCATCAACTTGTGTTGTTAACCAACTTTTATGCATTCTTTCACTTTATAAATATGCAAAGTGGATTATGGCACATCTTCTTCTCTTGTGTCAGGAAAGGCTAACTTTCAGGAGAAGTCTTTTCCAGCCCTATGAATCCAAAGGCTCGGTGCTAGTATGTAAACTCAGGAAAGACCGTTTTACATTTATCTTGGATACTTTTGTAGCTACATTTGGATACTAGAGTCAAAAGAGTCATTTCTTGAGTGGCTTTCAAGTTCTGTTATTAGAAAATAATCCACTGAGATCTCCTTTTCTTTCAATTTCTCAGACTAGAGGAGATGGTATAATTAAGAATACCATTTCCTGATAGCATATTATTCTGCCAGAACTATATGCTTCTGATTATTTCTGAAGAAACATAGAACTTCTACCTTTAATCTAGTCTTGAACCTTGGGTGTAAACCTAGAATTTACTGTAACATTATAAGAACAGGTACTACACACATCGATTTTCTTATACCTCATTTAACAGCTGGCAAACAGACTGAGGGAGAGGAAAGGTCTGGACATCTGGACACTTTGAATGTAGAAGCAATATAATTTATGATAAAGAGTAAAGGTGCTCTCTGGAGATTGATTAGGATCAGGTTGAACATCTGTAGCCAATAAGCTTCATAATCCTGCCCTATCACTTGACCTGTTGGTATTTGAAGACGTAAAATGGGGAGCAAGTTATTTACCTGTCAGAAATTTTGTGAGGTGCAAAAGCCATAAAGAAAAGTACCTAGCATGTGTGTCCCCTGGAGTGATGAATTCTCTTTCCTGAGCCACTGCTCATTACTTCCACCGTCACATAGGCTGAAACATGTGTGGGACAGTTTATTGTAAAATATTATCTCCTCGATTTCATTTTTATATGGAAAACAGAACATTTTCCACTACCTTTTCAGGCTAACTCCTCAAGTAAGTGAGAGACCAGATTGGAACTGAGGGACTAGAGCACAAAAGAGATCAAAAAAGATAACAAGGAAGAGAAAAGAGAATGTAACCCAGATAAGCCTGAAGCCTGTCTGTCTGTCTGTCTGACTGACTGACTGACTGACTATGGGTCTCAATTAGGCTCAGAGCAAATAAGGAAGACTGACTGACTAAAGGATTTTCTTATTTACCCCCACAGTAAATAAGAATATGAGTCTTCTCACTTACAGGCCTGTGAACCTTTTAAGGGAGCTGAGAAGTCTCTTTCATTTCCTCCATGTCTACTAGGTCTCTTTGGCTACCTCCCATTCTAATCTCTGCTCACCTTTCGGTATTTCTGTGTAAGGAATTGTACTAGCTCCACTACCTGGTTACATCTCACCATCAACTGTCCTTCCTAGGGAGAGGACATCTTAGACAGGAGCTCGGAACTGATCTACACTGGAGAGATGGCCTGGATCTACCAGCCCTATGGCCGCAACCAGCAGAGAGTCTTCTTCCTGTTTGACCACCAGATGGTCCTCTGCAAGAAGGTAAACTTAACCTTTTCTACTAGAGGTGAGGACTTCAGGGAGCACTGCAAGCTCCTCCCCCTTTCATTATCCCCAGGTGTTTAAAGAAATAGGCAAAAAATGCCAGAGGAGATTGGTAGCAGTTCCATATGAGAACTGGTATGGCATGAAGCTCATAAGCAACAGTGAAATGCTGACATTAACGTATTTTATCCTGGTATCATTTATATGTTTTCCCTCATAATTCTTGTGGTGTTCCTTCTGAGCGACTTGTACCCACAGGAGATAGCCAGCAAGTTTAAACCAGCATTGAAAGAATATTGCAGTATTTGTATCATGTTTAGCAAAGAATACCTTCCCAGAGTACTTTTCCCCATCCCTACTTGAATGACCTGCCCATTTCCTACCCAAGGAACCAACAAAGAGGACTACTTGTTGTTCAAACCTTCATACCTCTATCCAGTTCCTATACGAAGTGCATCATCAAGCCCCTCTCCAAAGCCTTCAACCATATTGTTGCTGGATATTCTATCTCAGTAATCCTTTGAGGAGATATCTTTTACTTGTCACTGACCCTTGGATACCTCTGAGAATGTTAGTTTCTTAGTCACTTCTCTTTGGAAAAGAGGGATAGCATATATTCCCCCACATAATCTCTCCCGCTGGATCCCAATGGGATACTGGCCCTCCTTTCAGGATAGAAGACTCAAACCAGTATTAGCAGTAAGACTTGCCAGACAAGAATTTTGAATCAGAGAAAGAGAAAATGAGGGAGAATTCAGGGTACTCAGAGTGACTTTCAAAGTTAATTTTCATTCTTGGCCTTTTCTCTGCTATATAGCTACTTTGCTGTCTCCCTTACCCAGGAGCAAATGCCCCTGGAGAGGGGCACTAAGTCATGACACACTAAGCACATATGTGTTTTATGTCCCTTGCCTTCTCTGTATGTGCATGTGTGTGGTGTTTCTACATTAAATCATTATGTGTTTGATTTTCACAGTCAATTGAGAGAGTAAATTGAGCTTAGATGCAAATTGCCTTGTTGTTTGCAGATAAGCTCTAAATGCCAGATCTGGAATCAATAACCTGCTAGTTAATTAGGGCAGCTATTTCAGTCTGGATGTGAAGCTGAAAGAGAAAACTTGTGAATCTGAGACTCAGCAAAACACCGGTGTCTACTGTAGCTACCCCAGCCCTAATCAGAACTTTCATACAATTAGGAGGCAGTATTTCTGAAAGTTAGTAAAGGCAGCAAGGAAGTTCTTAGCTATAGAACAATAGGCGTTTGTCCATTGTTCCCAATAAGTATGTTCATGCTTAGAACAACTAGTCAGAGCGGGGAGCAAAGGAAAAGGGGGGAGGGGAGAAGGAGAGAAGAAGAAACAGAAGGAGACTCAGGTGGTAGGAGAGGAGAGAGGTTAGGAATCTGGTTTGTTTCAGGGTTCCACACTACCTTCCTGTACTTCTTGATTTTGACATCTGTCCCCAAAGGATGCAGTTGCTTTAAGTAAAATGTGAAACTGAGCTCTGAAAATAGTGGCTAATAGGAGGCAGTGCTAGGAGCCCAGATACAGGAAAGTAAAGCCGAGCCTAGGGATAAAGGAAAAGAAAAACGATGGCAGAGTGAGCTCTGTTTAGGAGCAAAGGGGCAGGGGGAGAAACAAGGAGCGACATGCCAACACTAGGACAACTAGTGAGAAAGGCAGTGATCGGGAAGATACCAGAGAGGGCTTCTGGGTTCACAGCAGCCAAGTCAGGAGCATGGGAAAAGCAAGCAACAGGATGTCGATGACAGCAGGAACAAAAGACATAGCTTCTCTAGGATGAGAGTTTGTTTTACTGAGGTCATAGGCTTTCTTCCCAGAAAAGAGCCAGCCTAGAGTTCAAGGCTGTTAACTGCACATACTTGGATATCCTTTACACTGGCTTCCCAGAGATAAAAAAACTACAGCCTTGTTATGGAAAGGCCTTTTAAAGTATCTGATTTGTACAGACTCCACGGTTGAGGATTTCTACATTATCTACAATAAATCTTTCCATTTATCAAATGGGAGATAAACCCAAGAAATAATGGAGTGGAAAGAAGGTATGCAAAGGAGCGAGGTATTTTGTCTGCTAAATTGTTCTTATCATTGCTGGAAAAAACTGACCGTTGGTAGCAAGGGAGAGGCTGGGGAAGGGGAAGGCACAGATTCTTCCAGTTGAAGATAACCTTTGATAAAAGATGGGCAAAGACTAAAAGACTGAAGTGAGCAAAGGTTCACCTCGCTCACCTTATTCACATCTGGAACACAATTTAAATGAATGTCCAAGAGCTCAGGTTTTTGTTTGTTTTGTTTTGTTTTTAACATAAAGAAAGAATGTGATTCTCACTGCCTGCATCAGGGTGGAGAGCTGATCCAGCCCCCTCACCTAGGCTGTACGGGAGAACTGGCCCTGCCTCTCACTCAGAACAATAGACCCTACAACTCACATTGGCAGCGTAGTAGAACTTGCCCTGGTGGGATGTGCACGGGGGAGCTGGCCCAAGGGTGTTGGAGTTGAAGAGCTGGAGAGCTAACTCTGGTGGCATGGGTGCCAGAGAGCCAATCCTGCCTCTTGCAGGCTGCCACAAGCAGGAGCGCTGACCCTGCCCCTCACCTGGACAAAGCAGGAGAACTGACACAACATAGCCACCATCTAGGCTCTGATCCAGGGCCTTTAGTTGGCCCATCCCAACATCTGTTCCATCTATGAGCAGCTGGAGCACTTGAATGGGCTGGTCCTACAGAACCAAAGCTGCAGGGTCTCCACAACACAGGGCAATAACAGGATGTCTGAGAGGAGTCCTGGTGAGGATCCAGTATTGATAGTGTAGCAGGAGCCAGAGGCCTCAGACCAGACCAATGACTCCTGCAGTAAAACTTGTAAGTAAAGCTGTTTGCACAAAGAGGCTATACTCTCCAGGACACAGTGACATCACAGCTTCCATGATGAGATCTTTTAGGTTATTATTTTGTTGTTTTTATTTTTTCCCCTTTGGGGTTTGCAGTGGTGGATGGTGGATATGGAGGGATGGTGAGGTGAGGTGAGTGGGGTTGGAGTGCATGATGGGAAATTCACAAAGAATCAATAAAAAGTTAAAAAAAGAAGAAAGACTGGGTTAATGAACAGCTAAATAATTGAATATGACTACACTAATCTTTCTGATAAGCTCATATTTTAAAAGGGCCCTTCATAAATGTGATATTTAATAGAAATAACACAACAATAATAAATACTGAAAGGTTAGTTTTTAAATTTTCAAGACATAATTAAATATTTCTAAATATCTAAATGTTATTAAAAATAAAGGAAGAAAAAGTAAGTGATAGTCTGGCAATCCCTCATATGATGTAGAAGGTTTTATGATAACAGAGGAACATCGAGTCCTTTAATAAGAGGAATTGAAACCCCAATTGGTGAGGTTGCAGTAAAGTATCTCACTGCTTGGAATTTTTATTTTGACAGCATACTCCATGACAGTCACATCTGCCTTCATGGGACCTGTAATGTAATAAAAATTTAAGTGTAATATAGTAGAAAAATGTACACTGTTATTCACTGAAATAACTCTCAGATGTCTCTGGTGGAATTGCTTTAGGAAATCTGGGCAATATTGAGAATCCTAATGAAATCTGTGACAAAACTACAGATAGGAAAATACGCCAGTTTTCAAAACAGAAAACTATATTATGAAAAATATAATGAATATAAAATAATGATGAATTGGCATTATTTGAATGACTCTCTGATTCTATTTTTTAAGCTTTATAGTCATTAAGTTAGTTCAATATTCACCACAAATCTACCAGGGAAATATTGTGATTTTTCCTATTTTAGTGATATATGAAGTCAACTTTCATGTTTTTGTTCCTCAAGCTAGAAATTGACCTAAGAATTTGCACATGTAAGGCAAGAGCTTAGTCTACTAATGAGCTACATTCCCCAGCCATGGAGCCAAGGACTAAAACTAGTTACACTGTCCCTAGTGACAGTGACTTCTGTCCCCACTACACTTGTCCAAATTTTTTAATCAATTATTAAACAGTCTAAATATTTAGGCAGAGATTAGTTGATTATGAGAGCTCAGCATTTGCTTTTAAGAACAAACGATGCTTCATTAAGAACTCCATTTGTATCCTATCTTTGCATTCAAGTACTAGATTATAAGACTGGAATTCACAGAGAGAGTCTGTATTTCAGGGTGGGAAGCAGGTGATTTATTTTGAGACAGGGTCTTTTGCCCCTCAACGTGTCCCAGAGCTCCCACTATGTATCAAAACATAAGTTCATATTTCTGATCTCTCTTGCCTCTACACCCCAAGTGCTGAGACTGCAGGCACATGTCACCATTCCTAGTTTATGCAGTGCCAAGAATCAAACCAACGGTTTCAACTGAGCTACATTCCAAACCCCTGAAAATCTAATTTTTTTCTGCTACCCCTTTAGATCCTCTTATAATTTTATTATAGAGAGAAGAAACCTGGAGTGATAAAGTTAAATGACTCTGGTCTTAAATCCTGGTTTAAGGATAATGCTTATTATGTCAATCAAGCAAGTAACTGTCTATTTCACGCACCTCCATTCTATCACCTATAATGCAGGGAGAATAAGCAAGAGGATTGTTGTGAAGAATAAGTGAGATCCGTGCATATGAAGTAACAGTTGAGGGGCAGAACTGTTGTAGATACACATGAAGCTTGTTAAGCAGCTACGTATTAACAAAAGGCACATATTATAAATTGGTGAAGTCCCCATCACTCCATTTACCCAACTGTGGACTGAATAATTATCTGCCACAGGTAATCTAGGAAACATTTAAATATTCAATCCGTTCTTTAATATTCAACTACTAATGCCCACCTGCTGCGTATCTGTCTGACTCTTCTGATTCCTTTAACTTGCAGCCAGGTACCACAATCTCACCTGTTTTGTACACTAGGAGTTGGGATTGACTAAGACACTCAGAAGAGCTGGAACAGCATGTGCAACTTGTGGTTTTTCTGGCAGAGGGAAGGATAAAGAGGGTACTTTGAAAATAGCAGTTACTATACACATGAGAGACACCAGCAGCTCCTTTAATTTCTGTCTCTTTTCTTCCCTTGTCATTTCTAAGACCCTTTTGTTGTCTGTCTCCTTATCCTATGCACTGGCCTCTGCTCCTCTATTAGTTTAGTTTTGTAGATGTTTCTGTTTTCTCCCTGAATCATTGCTTGAAATTATTTTGGTGTTTTGGGAATAATTCATGTTTTGGTTTTTGTTCTCCCTTTTCACTATTTACAGTGGAATAGAATAGACCTCTTTCTCCCATTATCCACCAATTTTCTACACTCCTATTATTGTCCTAAGCAACCAGCTCTCTGCATTCACTATTCTTACCTGCACCTATTCTGACATGTCCTATTGTCCACTATCATTACTGTACTGTATTTCTGTTGCTTTCACAGGATTCAGAGGGATAAGAACTAAATTGCACATAATGACACTGGACTTTTGTTCGGGGAAGTTTGTACAGGCAAATGGATGGAACTAGAGCCATTCATTTTAAACAACTCACATACAACAGCAGCGATAATAGGTAGGGATAGGGAAATGGATGGATGGCTTAGTGGTTAAGAGCACTCACTGTTCCACAGAGGACCTGGCATTCAGTTCCAAACACCAGCATGGTGGCTCACAATTGCCTATAACTCTAGCTCCAAGGAATTCAGTGTTCTTTTCTGGCCTCTACATTCATATGCACTCACATGTTTTCAATACATGCATTCAGGTGCACATACATACACAAATAAGTAATTTTCTTTAAGGAAAGAGACCAGAATAAAATAGAAGTAAGATAGACAAGGGAGTTAAAACTGGAAAAGTAGATACTAGACTCTTACTAATCAGTCTAATGTTGAACCAGTATTTTTTAATCTATTTTCCCTTTATTTGTCTGTTCTTTTTATTCATCTAATTTTATCTATTTTCTTCACTGTCTGACTGAACTAGCAATAGAACACATTTCAGAAAGGTTGTACAGGGGAACCATGATAACTACTGGGAAGCAGTGGAGTAATAAACCAGACTAGAGGGTACCCATTCCTCTTCTCTAATCAGCTGTCTGAATTTAAATATGTTTTCTCTGCTTATAAGTATTTCTTCATTAAATAAATACGAATCTAAAGAGAATCATGAACTTTAAATGAGGCTGTACAGATATAATTGTTGCTACCTTGTATTTACTAAATATTAGCAGTTGATAGAATTACAGTATATGTCATGCTGTTAATCATTCACTTAGCAATTTTTATTTTAAAGCAATATATAGCATATTTAAATAAAAGTTAGAGATTAGAGTCACATGTTCTAGACCCAAAGCCTGGATCGACCATTTAGTCCTACATTCACTACACTGTGTCTATAGAGTTCATCATTCGATGCAGCTACTTGCCTTGTAGTCCTTTCATCAGTAGTAATTCAGTTGACAAATGCAAAGTTGATAGGATAGCAGTTGGCATATAATATAGGCTGTTTATGTCTGCATTGCTACTGTGGTCATTGTTATTTTTATTTTGACTCTTAAGCATGTACTGTAATTGTTGGAATATAATCGTGACCAAAACAAGTTCGCCCTTGTCCATGTGCCTTCCCCAGGATTTGGATAGAAAACTTCAGTGTCCTAGGCTAGGAAAGAATAGCCAGGACCCCTTCTAAATAATAGAGATAAACGAATAAGGCAGGCTATAATCCTGAAGTGCTTTATACTCCAGATTGTAGCATCTGTCATTTGTACAAAATGTCCTGTGAAGTCTTACTAAATCCTAGGATTACCTAGTGGGATCAAGTTGAAATATCTATGAGCCGTTTGAATTATATAATGTCAGGGATTAGGGTAGTTCCTTGCTGGAGTCCCAGGCTATGGCCAAAAGCTTGGTGTTTACAGGCTGTACAATCCTGGAGAAGTACTAAACTCTTTTTGTCCCCTGACTTGAACAAACAAAAAGAGAAATGAAGAAAGGCTGGTATCCTGTTAGAAACAATAAACTCCACTAGACCGGGAAGCTGTGATCCAAATACCTGTTTGGGCCATAGTATTGCTATACCCCTGTGAAGACTCTCAGCCATGTCTCAGAAGCTCAATACCAACAGTACCAGAAGCACCGGGACTCAAGAAGATTTTGTTGTCTTTCTGTGTTCAGAAGACCCCATAAACATTGTGGGTACAATTCCTGAGTGTTGCAAGTTCAAAGACAGAGTGTCAAGCACAAGCTCAATGAGTATACAAAACTAAGAGCTGTAATTGGCACGCTAGCTCAGTA
Source organism: Rattus rattus (assembly GCF_011064425.1). Taxonomy (NCBI): domain Eukaryota; kingdom Metazoa; phylum Chordata; class Mammalia; order Rodentia; family Muridae; genus Rattus; species Rattus rattus. The sequence goes on from NC_046172.1 coordinate 53,321,815, forward strand.
CTAGGTGAATAGTGTTTAAGAGCAGTCACAGTGTTAGAATTTAGACAAGGTGGGGGCACAACAGCTAGAATATATAATCAGAGAAGGTTTCTTTGGGGGAAGAATATGTGACTTTGACAGGTTAAACAGATGGAAGTAAGAGAGCAGTTTGGAGAGAAAAGGGATACATTATTGTAAACCCAAGTAGATGTGTGATTCGTTTGAGTGGGTTAGAAAGTACTATTCCAACCCTGAACATGAGTCAGATTTCTAAAGTCAGTGACCATGTAAATAGAAAATATTGGAATTTGTCTTTTCTTTGACTCATAATACTTAACTTTTCATATTTAGCATACTGGGACAGTTTAAGAGGCAGTAGAATTTTGAGGTTTATCAAAGTTTGAGGTTTGCCAAAAGAATGTTAAAGGAGCATGAAAGCTCAAGGCTACATTTACTGGACAAGGCTGGCCTTGCAGCATGGAATCTTTGTATTTAAGTGGGAGTTTTGCAGCTGTTCAATGTGATAAACTTTTCTAATTTTAAAGTTGCAATGACTGAGACTGAAGGAAGCTAAGTAGCTTGTCCAATCCATACAGTTAATGTGTTAACCATCTAGAATTCACACTTAAATATTTGTATTTTGCTCATATTCTTTCACTGTCCTCTGTTGTTCATGGCCTTTGCTACCTGTTCTGATTGGACTTCCTGAGCCTGTAGATCATTCCAGATCATTTGTTATCACTAATCATATTAAACCCTTTTTTAGCTACAAATAAGAAAAATGTAATGGCACATCACTCTAATTCCCAATCTTCTACTAAAGAAATAGGATATTTCTTTGCTCCTTTGTTATGTATAAATATTCAAATAAACAATTGAATATTCAGATTGTTGCTGGCAATGGATTCCCATGATTATACACATATTTCCAATTTTATGAAATGCCAAAATCTTAAAGTCTTAAAATGATCATGAAGCAGTAATTTGATAAAGGGGAGAAGGCATTTTTAGACTAAGGTTAGGAACCAGGAAATTGAGGTTGTTACTATTTTAGGTTGGTGGGTAGCCACTCTTGAAGTATGCTGCTATCCATGTCTGCCTTTCCAGGTCTGTATAGGTCATTATATCAACTGTAATGAAGAATTCAAGCATTATATCCACATGTTTTCCTCTATTGCCCCCCCTTTTGTCTAGATACGTTATCCTGATACTGCTCAGTTTTTGAGCATGTATCTCATAAAACGTTCCTGAAATTTTGAAATCAGTTCATGGGAGCCCTCTATGCTTTGGGCCAGGACTGAGCTTATGCATTTTGGATATGGTCAAAAGAAATAGACCTAAAAAATACTAGCCTTCTCTGTTCAACTCATCTCTTCCTCTCCTGTGAGACTGGTGTTGCCAGTACCGAGCAGAACTGTTTGAGCTTAATGGCAGGTGCCCCCAGTAGATTAGAACCCATATGTATTCTCAGTTTATTTGTATGCGTAATAATTACAGCAGTAAAAATAACAATGTAGTGATTATTAGTTGTAAAACAGTTAAACAACACCTGTATTTCCACTTCTGGGGATTTGAGATTGACATAAATATGTTGAGAATCATTCAAAATCAGTTTTGTAATACCTCGCATATACTTCCTCTTGTGCAGCATTCCTCATACTAACCAGAATGCAGTTCGTTAGCCCCTCCAACTGTCATACCACTGTGCACATTTTGCCAAATAGATCAATATTGTAGCATGCAGGGTCTGTAGCTGGGTAAGAATTAATTTACTACAGTGCTGTTTAGATTTTTAAATGACACAGCTAGAATCATCAGAGAAAAGGAAATGCAATGGGCAAACCACTGTGGGCAGTGCAATCTCTCGGCAGGTGGGCCTGGGCTGTACAAGAAAAGTCGGTGGGAAAGCCATGAGGAGCAAGCCAGTAATCATTCCTTCATATTCTGCCTCAGTATGTGCTTCTAGGTTTCTGCCTTGAGCCTCCTGCCTTGGCATCCCTTGAAGACAGACTTGAAATCTGTAAGCCACATAGGTCACCCCTGCCCCCAAGCTACCCTTGGCTATAGTGTCCATCACAGCAGTAGAAAACAAAGTAAGACATGATCCTTTCCATTTCTGACTCTATTTTTCTCATCCACTCATGAATTTGCTATATAGGCCTTGTTTTATCTGGTGATTGTGGAAAATACAAATCAGATTAGAATATAGAGAAAGGAAATGAAGTCAGTGATGAACATGAGATTTAAGATGAGAGTATTTGGGGATAATAGCTTTGGATATGGTAGCAAGTTCACCAATACTTATATGGCATTTAAAATGGGCAATTACAGAAATAAGAGCACTATCATAGCGCTTGCCTAGCAAGCGAAAGGCCCTGGTTCGGTCCCCACTCCGGAAAAAAAAAAAAAAAAAAAGAGCACTATGTAATGGACTTAGGATGAGTGTCTCATTGGCTAGAATTAGGATTGATCTAATTCTGTGCTCATGAGTAAAACAACAAAAGATAGAGAACATTGTATTTTTTTTAATGATAAAGTTTTTATTTTAATCCTTATAATTTTTGCACGTGCTATATGCAAGTTTTTTTTTTATTAACTTGAATATTTCTTATATACATTTCGAGTGTTATTCCCTTTCCCGGTTTCCGGGCAAACATTCCCCTCCCCCCTCCCCTTCCTTACATGTATGACTTTGCCTTGGTAATAGAAGATTGCAAGATTCATATGTGTTGATATGTGTGCCTTCTTTATTCTCCTTTACTCACACTTCTCTGTCAGCCTAGCTCATATCCAAAAATCTCAAGTACTAAAAGCATCAGATCATTATAGTTAACTCTTCATGTCCAATAGTATATGACCTTCTAATAACTCTCACCACTGAACTTTCACTCAGAATCTTATTCTCCATATCCTGCTTTTTAGCAGGCTCATTTTATGCCTCTAGTAAGCATGCCAAGTTTTTGGAAGATGAAAACTCCCTTGCTGGTAGTGCTATTATTGCATACTCCTTTTCTACTGCTTATAAGCAGTTACACCAGTGATTGATACTAGGGTTTGAAACAGTCTTCAGATGTAGGAAATCTTTTTCTATTAATTTACTTATTTATTCACTTTATATCCTGATAATATTCCCATCCTCTCATCCCAGTGCAACCCTTAAAAATCCCTTACCTATTACCCCTTTCCCTTCTCTTCAGAGAAGGGGAAGCCCCTCTTAGGTACCACTCCACCCTGGGACATTCAGTCACAGCAGGACTATGCACATCCTCTCTCACTGAGGCCCAACCAGTTGGTCCAGTTAGGGGAAGGGGAGCCAATGGCAGGCAACAGAATCAGAGACAAGCCTCTGCTCCACTTGTTAGGGGACCCATATGAAGACCAAGCTGCACATCTGCTATAAATGTGTAGGGGTTCTAGGCCCAGCCCCTGCATGCTCCATAGTTGGTGGCCCAGGTTCCGTAAGCCCCTTGGAGCCAGGTTAATTGACTGTGGGGTTCTTCCTGTGGTGTCTTTGACCCTTCCAGCTCACTCAGATCTATTCTCCACTCTTCCACAAGACTCCCGAGCTCTGCCTGATGTTTGCTGTGGTCTCTGCATCTGTTTCCATCAGAAATCTCTTAGAGCACCTACTTAACAAACTAGTCAGTGTCCATCTGGTCATCTCAGTGCATGTATTAAAACAATAAAATCCTCATTTATATCCCAGAACTATAATAGTGTTTATGTCCTTGACCATATGCCACCTCTCCTGGCATCCACTCTGTCTGTACTTCTGACAAATAACCTGTTTCTTCCCACCTAGGACCTATCCGGAGAGACATCCTATACTACAAGGGGCGCATTGACATGGATAAATATGAGGTCATTGACATTGAAGATGGCAGAGATGATGACTTTAATGTCAGCATGAAAAATGCTTTCAAGCTTCATAACAAGGAAACCGAAGAAGTACATCTGTTCTTTGCCAAGAAACTGGAGGAGAAAATACGTTGGCTTAGAGCTTTCAGAGAAGAGAGGAAAATGGTACAAGAAGATGAAAAAATTGGTAAGTGACCTGAGAGCAGAAAGAAAAACATAACTGTGAAGAACTTTTGATAGAGGGTTTCAATTGATTTTATCTTTCCAGAGTCAAAAACAAGATTTTTGTTGCAAACTGACCTAACTCACTATGGTGGTTCCTGATTATAGGTCTTTGTAAATACCAATAGGTATGAGTTACAGATTGTTCATGCCTAATACTTATTATCAGATAGGAATATTGTAGCAAAAGCCAATTTCAAACTTGATTCTCCTACCGCTATATTCATATCTATTAGCAAACAAACACAAAAAAATTTACATTCTATTCTGTAATTTCCACATATTCACAGATCTCTCTGTTTCTAGGGATATTAGAATATGTTCTATGAATGCTTTGTCAGTGCAGATTTGATTGAGTTATAGTGATGAGATGGACATCTTTGCTTGTGATGCTGGAAATAAAAACCAGGGCCTTGCAACTCTGAAGGCAAAAAGTATCAATATAATTCTGAGGAGGGCCCAGGCAATGGGTCTACTTTTATTCACAAACTTCAGGTCCCTTTCAGATTGTGGGTTCACTTCCTTCTTATACTGAGTTCATGTGCATAGCTCAAGTTACATTCATTTTACTAACAAAAACAGATATCTATCAAAGTTGGGCTATATAGGCCTCCTCCATTCAGGTGGCAATATTAGTCCCTGGGGCAAAGGTGTCTGAATATTTAATTCTTGATAAATCACTTCAGATATTAACTTATAATTAAAATTATATGTACTTAGTCATCATTCTCTAGAACTATTTAAAAATAAATCACAGAAAATATACTAATATCAAAAACCATGACCACTCATTTCATTTAGATTCAGAATAAAACACCAGTTTTGGATTGAAATAGTTTATGCGGCCACGGTTTTATGACTAAAGATTTATAGTTTATTAAATACTACCCAGCATCGTCCTCAAGGTCCTATTTCTAAAATAAAAAAAAATATCAAACAGGTTTGATTCTACATATCTATGATTGTAGCACTCAGAAGAAGAGGCAGGATGATTACAAGTCCAAGGCCAGCCTGGGCAGCATCATGAGTTCAAGCCAATGTGAACTACAGCAGGAGTCTGGTTTTTGTTTTTTTTTTGTTTTGTTTTGTTTTTCAAATGAAGGGGAAGGGATGTAGTTCAAAGATAGAATACTAGCCTAGCATGCATAAGATTCTAGTCAATCCACAGCACTAAGGAGGCAGCAGATAAATCAATCTTTCTAATTCCTAGAAAAGTTTCTTGTTTTGCTCCATGTTTTATGCAAATGGAATTCGACCTTTAAATGTTATATGTTCAAAATTACAAAACTTGACTCTAAAAATAAGCTTACCTGTTGAGTTCTGATACGAAAGGTTTTTATGCCATAACATGCTAGGGAATGAAATGGCCCAGAGCAAAAGATGGATGGCCAGCAAGATGTAGTAATCCTTGTCTTCCCATATCCTAAAGTCCCCATTGAAAATGCACTTAGAGTCTTATTTTTTCCCATTGACTTATTTACTTATTCATTTTACCTCCTAATATCACCCCCTCTCCTCCCAATCCCCCTATCACATTCCCCCCAATCCCTCTTCCTCTTCTCCTCTGAGAAAGGGGTGCCTGTGGGTATTTTCCTACCCTGGTACATCAAGTCACTGCAGGACTACGTGCATCCTTTCCCACTGAGGCCAGCCAAGGCAGCCCAGTTAGGAGATTGGGATCCACAAGCAGTCAAGAGATTCAGGGACAGCCCCCTCTCCAGTTGTTGTGGGACTGTAAGGAGACCGAGCTGCACATCTTCTACATATGTTCGGGGAGGAGGGGGGTTAGTCCAGGTCACCTTTAGTTTGTGGTTCAGTCTCTGAGAGTCCCAAGGGTCCAGGTTAGTTGACTGTTCATCTTCCTATCCTCTTTGGGTGCCTCAATGTTTCCCCCAAGCTCCAATGTTTGGCTGTGGTTCTCATTGTATCTGTTTCCATTGGCTGCTGGGGATAGCCTCACAGAGGACAGTTATGCTAGGCTCCTGTCTGCATGCATAGGAAAATCAGGTTTCTTTTAAAGTGCAAGCACTAAATTGAGACATGCTGTAGAATGGTATGGCAATATTGGACTTTAGAACTACCTGTGTGTGGGTAGTCTGAGTTCACAGATCCTGCATTACCTAAAAGATCCCTACCATTCCCTCTGCTTCTCACACCATATCTCCCATACAATGCCCTAATAACCTTTCACTTCAAAGATCTGCTACTAATGAAAAGCTTCCATGAATTATTTCTGATATGCTTATGTCATCTTTGTTTTGTTGTTAAATGTGAATTTATGTTGCTTTCCTCCTGGTCTGACTACATTAAATTAGAAAATTGCAGAAAATACCAAGGAAACAAAATAAAACCATAAAAAAAGAAAATCACAATAGCATACATTGTAGTAAGTGTTTTGATATACTTTCTAATCTTTTCTCCCATGCATTTAAATAAAACTGTGAGAGTTCCTATTACCCCCGTAACCTCTTTCCTTCCACATTTTTTTACCCCAGCCCCTCTCATTAATCCACTTAGTATTATACTTGCTTTCTTTTACTTGTCTTTTTCTGTTTGTTTGATTGCTCGTTTGAAGACTACTGTTATTGTTTTCCTTGTTTGGTTTTTTGTTTGTTTTTAGATTTTGGTTTTTATCTCCTAGTTTCATAGCACCATTATTTGGGTTTGTCTCAATATTTTTAAATGAAAAAAAAATATTTCTGAGTAAACTTTGAGTCAAACCCTAAATTTTATAAGTTTCTATATAAAATGCCCAGGTCTTTGGGGGAGTTGTTTATAATTTGATTTCACTTATGGATTATGTGCTACCATTTACAGTGTTTTATGTGAAGTTTCTTTATGCTAGAGTTAGAACACAGGGTATCTCATACTTGGTTGGCCAGTGATTTGAATGCTGAGCCATTTACAACTTAGAGTATAAAAGGTTTTGTGTTTTGTTTGGTTTTTTTGTTTGTTTGTTTGTTTGTTTTTGATCCTGTAAGTTAAGTAATTTTAGTCATTAGTCACCGTCTTCGTGTTTGTCTATGTATCCTAATCCTGCCTTGGTCTTTAGTGTTTCAACAAGTGTGTGTTCTTTCATTTAGTACAGATTTTTATTGTTTAATTATTTTCTTCCTTCTGAAACCTCCATTTTCCAAATATATACTTTCTATTCTAATTCTCATATTTTTTAAGTCATTATTTCCTTTTTTATATTTTTGATTGATATAAAGTGGTTCTTCCACTTTACATAGTACTTTAAATATTCTCCTAGTTTATGTTTAGGTTCCTCTTAACTTCTATTCATAATTTTTGCTGATGTATTTGTAATAAGCAATATGTAATGTTTATAACCAACTCTTAGTTTTAACTAAATACACCTAAATTTAATTCTTAAAATATTTGTATATATTTATAAATAAAAGACTTCATGTAATCACTGAGTGATTAGCAACTCAAGGTAGTTAGTATATTTCTCACCTTAAAATTTTATGTTTTTAGAATGATTATGTTGAAAATTATATCTGTTAATTGTTTAATATATAACAATTAACTATATTCATCCTACTATGCCATAGAACAAAGAATTTATTCCTCCTATTTTACTATATCATAGAACCTACTTAATGACCTCTATGCATTATCTCTACTTCCTATTCTCTCCAATTTCATTCTGCTCTCCACACATATGTTGTTAATTTTTTCCATCTTTATTAAGTTGGGTATTTCTTCTTTACATTTCAAATGTTATTCCCTTTCCCGGTTTCCCAGGCCATCTACCTCTCCCCTTCTGTGGGTGTCCTCCCATCCTCCCCCATTACCGCCCCTCCCCAACAATACGTTCACTGGAGGTTCAGTCTTGGCAGGAAGGGCTTTTCTGGTGATCTTCTAGGCTATTCATTGCTTCTTATGAGGTTGAAGCCCAGGGGTCAGTCCATGTATAGTTAGTTTTAGTCCTGGAAGCCTCTAGTTTGGTTGGCATTGTTTCATATGGGGTCTCAAGCCCCTTCAAGCTCTTTTTTTAGTCCTTTCTCTGATTCCTTCAGCGGGGGTCCCATTCTCAGTTCAGTGGTTTGCTGCTGGCATTCGCCTCTGTATTTGCTGTATTCTGGTTGTGTCTCTCAGGAGAGATCTACATCCAGTTCCTGTCAGCCTGCACTTCTTTGCGTCATCCATCTTATCTAGTTTGGTGGCTGTATATGTATGGGCCACATGTGGGGCAGGCTCTGAATGGGTGTTCTTCTGTGTGTGTTTTAATCTTTGCCTCTCTATTCCCTGCCAAGGGTATTCTTGTTCCCCTTTTAAAGAAGGAGTGAAGCATTCACATTTTGATCATCTGTCTTGAGTTTCATTTGTTCTAGGCATCTAGGGTAACTCAAGCATTTGGGCTAATAGCCACTTATCAATGAGTGCATACCATGTATGTCTTTCTGTGATTGGGTTAGCTCACTCAGGATGATATTTTCCAGTTCCAACCATTTGCCTACGAATTTCATAAAGTCATTGTTTTTGATAGCTGAATAATATTCCATTGTGTAGATGTACCATATTTTCTGTATCCATTCCTCTGTGGAAGGGCATCTGGGTTCTTTCCAGCTTCTGGCTATTATAAATAAGGCTGCTATGAACATAATGGAGCACGTGTCTTTTTATATGTTGTGGCATCTTTTGGGTATATGCCCAAGAGAGGTATAGCTGGGTTCTCAGGCAGTTCAATGTCCAATTTTCTGAGGAGCCTCCAAACTGATTTCCAGAATGGTTGTACCAGTCTGCAATCCCACCAACAATGGAGGAGTGTTCCTCTTTCTTCACATCCTTGCCAGCATCTGCTGTTGCTGGAGTTTTTGATCTTAGCCAGTCACTCCTGTGAGGTGGAATCTCAGGGTTGTTTTGATTTGCATTTACCTTATGACTAAAGATGTTGAACATTTCTTTAGGTGCTTCTCAGCCATTCGGCATTCCTCAGCTATGAATTCTTTGTTTTAGCTCTGAAATCCATTTTTTAAATAGGGTTATTTGTCTTCCTGCGGTCTAACTTCGTGAGTTCTGTGTATATTTTGGATATAAACCCTTTATCAGTTGTAGAATTGGTAAAGATCTTTTCCCAATCTGTTGGTTGCCGTTTTGTCTTAATGACAGTGTCCTTTGCCTTACAGAATCTTTGCCGTTTTACGAGGTACCATTTGTCGATTCTTGATCTTAGAGCATAAGCCATTGGTGTTTTGTTCCATGTGTTCGAGATTCTTCCCCACTTTTTCTTCTGTTAGTTTGAGTGTATCTGGTTTGATGTGGAGGTCCTTGATCCAATTGGACTTAAGGTTTGTACAGGGTTGATAAGAATGGATCGATCTGCAATCTTCTACATGCTGACCTCCAGTCGAGCCAGCACCATTTGCTGAAAATGCTATCTTTTTCCACTTGATGGTTTATATGTTACTTGACCTTTTTCCATTACTGCTTTTAATATTCTTTCTTTGTTTTGTGCATTTGGTGTTTTGACTATTATATGATGGGAGCAGTTTCTTCCCTGGTCTAATCTATTTGGAGTTCTGTAGGCTTCTTGTATCTTTATGGGCATCTCTTTCTTCAGGTTAGGGAAGTTCTCTTCTATGATTTTGTTGAAGATATTTACTGGACCTTCGAGTTGGGAGTCTTCACTCTCTTCTATATCTATTATCTTTAGGTTTGATCTTCTCATTGTGTCCTGGATTTCTGTATGTTTTTTTGGCCAGTAGCTTTTCCGTTTTTTACATTATCTTTGACAGTTTGTCAATGATTTCTCTGAATCTTCTGCTCCTGAGATTCTCTCTTCTATCTCTTGTATTCTGTTGGTGATGCTTGTATCTCACGGCTCCTTGTCTCTTCCTTTGGTTTTCTATATCCAGGATTGTCTCCCTTTGTGCTTTCTTTATTGTTTCTATTTCCATTTTTAATTCCTTCCCCTGTCTGATTGTGTTTTCCTGTAATTCTTTCAGGGATTTTTGTGTTTCCTCTCTAAGGGCTTCTACTTGTTTACTTGTGTTTTCCTGCGTTTCTCTAAGGGAGTTCTTTATGTCTTTCTTAAAGTCCTCCATCATCATGATCAAATGTGATTTTAAGTCTAGATCTTGCTTTTCTGGTATGTTTCTATATTCAGTGTTTGCTTTGGTGGGAGAATTGGGTTCCAATGATGCCGTGTAGTCTTGGTTTCTGTTGCTTGGGTTCCTGCGATTGCCTCTTGCCATCAGGTTTTCTCTGATGTTACTTGTTTTGCTATTTCTGACAGTGACTTGACCTTCCTATAGGCCTGTGTGTCAGAAGTGCTGTAGACCTGTTTTCCTGTTTTCTTCCAGCCAGTTATGGGAACAGAGTGTTCTGCTCTCAGACGTGTAGTCGTTCCTGTCCACTGGCTTTCAGCTGTCTCTGTTGGTGGGAACCAGAAGGTCCTGTCCCTACCTCTCCTGGGTGCCCATGCACAGGGTGGCCAGATGTCACTAGGTGTTTTCCTCTAGAGTCAGAAATGTGGGCAGAGAATAGTCTCCTCTGGTTTCCCAGGCGTGTCTGCCCCTTTGAAGGTCTAGTGCTCCCTCCCACGGGAATTGGGTGCAGGGAGCTCTTTGACCTGGTCCTTTCAGATCCAGGCACAGTCTGAACCACAGGCCTCCTGCAGCTTGACTGCTGCAATCTTCCCGTGCCTGGAGGCCCTATACAGTTTCCTGGTGGGCAAAGGTGGGCAGAAATGGCTGTCTCTTCTGCCCTGCAGTCTCAGGATCGCCCACACTTCTGGGCAATCTGCTCTCTCTCCCACAGGATTTGGAAGCAGGGAGCTGTGGGCTGGGATCAGTAAGGTCCAGGCACCAGCTAGAAACCAGAAATGTCTGGTCCTAGAGGAATTTTGCCTTTGTGTGTCCTGAGTCCACCAGGCAGGTCACTTGGAGCAGAAAAGTTGGTCTTACCTCTGGTCTCGGGCCTGAAGTCGCTCCTCGTTGCTGGCTTTCAGCTATCCTTGTTAATTTTTAAGATATAAGATCATACAGTGTTTTTCTTTCTACATGTGACTTATCTTACTTAACATAATATCCTCCAATTCCTACTAATTTATAAAAAATGACAGAAATTCATAGTTTTATACAGCTAAATAGTATCTTCTCATTTTCTGTATCATTCATTGACAGACATTTAGGTCAACAAAATATTCTTGATATTGTGAATAGTGTTTTCAATATTCCTGGGAATGCAAGCATCTTTTTGACATACAAACTCAAAAAATACTGTCAGGAAAAGAAAGAAAACCAAACATGAAATAGCTAAAATTTAGGCGAAAACTTTTACTAACATATAGTGTGACTTTTGTTGCATGAATTCTGTCCCTGTTGGAAAGTTGGTAATATATATCCCATTCCTCCTACATTCCTAATGACAAACTAAAGTTTAATTCTACAGAACTTTCACCCAGAAAATACCAATACCCTAATACCAATGAATGTATTAGGCTTACTTTTAGAGCAAGGATGAGGGATTATGGCCAGGTGCAGAGGTGACCCTAAAGCAGCCAACTGGTAGGTCTGTGCCCACCATGGCTGCATAAATAGATCCTTTTTCTCTAGTCTTTACCAGCCTGCTGCACCTCCTGGAAACCATGAGACCACATATAATTAGGGCAGAATTACATCCACCTGGTTAAGAGGGCCATCTGGATACACTTGTGATAATATTTTGCAAGCAGACACAGCTGGGCTTAAAAAGATGACAGATGTTTAGCTCGAAGGATAGTACTGTATAACAGTATTTCCAGAATTTATGAGAAACTGAAACAACTCAAAACAAGACAGCAAGTAACCCAATTAGAGTATGAGTTAAAGTTATGAGTGGATGTTTTTCAAAAGAAGACTTTCAAATGACCCCCTAGGAAACATGATCAATCTCAATAATCAATGGAAATGAATAAATCAAAACCACGATGATTCATTAATCCCTTTGGCATAACTATTAGCAAAAGGAAAACAGCAAATGATCAAGGCTTGCCATTAAAACAACACCATGAAGATTCTTAAGAAAATTAAAAATAAATCTTATTATCCAGTAGTACAACTCCTGAGCATACACCCCAAAGAAATGTGGCTAGTTCTCCAAATTTGAAACAAGTTTCTTCAGTGGATTTTCTAGAAAGGAATTACTAGGTCAATGATAGTGACCATTTATATTTAAATTTTTTAACTTATTTCTTGAGATTATACTATAATTATACATCATTGCCCCTGTTCTCCACCAAACCCTGCGCTATATTCCTCACTTATCTCTTTCAAAGTCAAGGCCTCCATTTTTCATTATTTCTTGCCACATCCATATATGTCCGTGTACATACATATTAATATTTTATTTTATGTTATCCTATAAAGTATTTGGTTTCACTATGGCGTTTTCAGACATAATTTGTTTTTGTCGATTCTCTTCTCCCAGTCTTCTCACTGATCCTCTTGCCTCCCTTGTACTCTTCTACCTACAGTCACCTCCTGTCTGCTTTCAAAGAACATATATTCTATGACTTTTCTCTTCCTCAAAACTTCATTTTCCCTTGTCAGAGTTCCTTCTCCAATTCCATGACTTATGCCCACACACTCATATTATAATTGAGACTCCACATGAAAGAAAGGTCTGCTACACTTGTCTTTCTGAATCTGGGCTACCTGACTTAATATAATTTTCCACTATCAAATGTTTTCTGTGAGTTTTGTACTTATGTTTTACTTAACTTAGTAAAAGCCCATTGTGCATATGCACCATTTTTTGTTATGGACCTGTCATTTTGTTGAGAGCTAAACTGTTTCTATTTCCTGAGAAGAGAAGCTATCAACATGGATGAGTATGTGCTTCTGTAGTAGGATATAGAATTCTTTGGGGATGCGCTCAGAAATTTCAGTCATTATGGTAGTTCTATTTTTAATATTTTCAGAAACCTCCATATTGATTTTCTCAACAACTCTACCAAGTTTTGCTCCACTGCGAATAAGAGTTGATCTTTCCCTACATCTTTGCCAGCATTTTGTTTCAAGGGTTTTTTTGTTGTTATTGTTGTTGTTTGGTTTTGTTTGTTTGTTTGTTTGCTTTTGATATATTTGTCAGATAGCTTTTGAAGGAAAGGTATACTCAATTTTGCAGTGTATAGGGGTATATGGTTTTCATAACAAAGTTCACTTCTTTTCTCTCGTAGGCTTTGAGATTTCTGAAAATCAGAAGAGACAGGCTGCAATGACTGTGAGAAAAGCCTCTAAACAGAAAGGTACTTCTGCCTTTACTCCTTCAGACCCACTCACTGTCTGTGTGGGACTAGGAAACCGGGGTATGTGTTCTCACATTCCTTGGCTCCTTTCCATACTGAGGTTCACTTGGAATAGTTTCCAGCTACCCAGGTATTCTTGATAACAAGTTACAAATGCTCTTAGTGTTTACTTCTTGAGCGTAAGGGATGTGGGGTACTCATATCTATGTTATTGGCTACATAAACAAAACAAAATTAAAAAAATTATTCTTATGTTTACTTCAAAATAAGAAAAAAATTGAATAATATAGAGAGAGGCAGGCAATAATGCATGTATATAATTTATTTAATAAACATAAATATATAGGGATATTATCAGCTTTCTTTCAGTGGTCTAAAAATGCTTACCTAATCAGTAGCCCCAAACCAAAGTGAAGAGCCTCAATTTGAAGCAAGATAGTCTTTCTCTGAGGCAGACATGAAAATACCTTTGAAAAATTCAAATTCAAATAGAATCAGCTTAAATTTGAAATAGTTTTTCTTTTCTTTTTCATGAACCATAACAAAACTTAAAGTGCTCAGTTGAGCAAAAAGAAGGAGCTACCTTCCGCTTTCTAGAGTGTCTACCTAGTACCAAGTTTCTTAATTTCTTTCATTTCATCTTTATAGTAACCCAAAGAAAATGGCACTATTAGCCCCTGTTCCAGGTTAAGAAACTGAAAACACTCAAGGTAAAGTGATTTTTAACCTAAGTCATCTTGGTTCTGAGACCACTGCTCTCCCCTCTTCATCTCAGGGTCCTGATGGTGGTGATATCTCTGTTTGAACAGAAGAGCTCATTTGATTCTCTCATCTCAATTACTGACAGCTGTTTTTTGTTTTTTGTTTTTTTTTTTACTGACAGTATTTTCACTGTTCCAAGGAATGAATAATATTAAGACATCACTTTCCCCAGCCCTTTCCTTCTGCCCTTTCATTGGCTCTAGGATTCTGAATGAACTCTAGAAATAGTGAAGGGAAAACTGATAGGATAGCTCTTATGCAAATGTCATTAGTTAAGTAGTTGTTCTAGTGTCCCCTTCACATGTTATTTGTAGCACCATGGGACATTATCAACCATCTGTTTTTCTGAGGGAAGAGTTATCTGGCTGATAAAAAGGCCTTTTTACTTTACTTTGTTTACTTCAGAATCTATATATAACTCCTTGAGTTAAATGCTAATTCCCAATGTGTCGACCCCATTAAATTTATAAACATAAACAATGCCAGAATCATAAACACAGTCTCCATCTCCATAGACTTTAAGGCTAGTTGAAAATCAGATTATTACTCTAGAATAAATAAACCAATCTTGAAAAAATAAGAATGAAAAGAAAGTTCCTAATTCATCTAATTTCAACGTTCATTATATAGGTAGCATTAACTGAGGCAATACAGATAGTTTAATAGAAAGAACTCAGAAATAGGCCTACATGCATAGGTGTGACTTATTTTTGATAAAGACAGAACTACAATTCAGCCAAAGAAAGTGCAATATTTTCAACAAATAGTCTGAATTAGATTTCTACAGACAAATTAAGACCTCAGTATAAGCCCACGCCTGATATAATAATTAAGTAGAAATTCATTGTGAAATTAAATACAAAACAATAGAGCCCTAAGAAAAAGTGTTTTTCAAATCTTTAGGGTTCGTATATTTGATATCAAAAGCTTGAAAGAAAAAAATGAAAAATAGAGCTTCATAAAGCAGGACTTTCTCCATGGTGTCCTTGTATTATTTGTTAGCATTTAATACCCTCATATTTCTAGCACTTGCTGCCTTTCAAAAATGGCTACAGAACCGGATGATTCTTCCTATGGAAGTACCAATGGCTGATGATGGCTTAAACATTAGAACTACTGTCAGGGTAGTTGGATTGCTTGAGTCCTCCATTAATATCAAAAGGTCTATAACCTCAATATCATTGAAAGGGCACAGACTCCATTTTCCTTTTTTTTTTCTATGAATCATGTCTTATGGTGATGAATTTCCTTTCTGTTTCAACTACTAATGTCAATTTTCTATTGAATACAGGTTTGTCACTGTCAACCCAAAGCAAAATACTAAATTACTTGGGCCTTAACCGTTATGGAAAGTCCTGAAGTCAGTAGTAATTAACCAGATTATTTTGACGCTTTCAGGTAGGGTTGGAGAGGAAGAGAACCAAAGTCTAGAACTGAAAAGAGCTTGTGAGGTTCTTCAGAGATTATGGTCTCCTGGAAAGAAATCCTAACCAGGAACTCAGCACATGTGAGCCCTAGTTTCCACTTTATTGTGAGCTGAGTATAAGACCTTAGATATAATATTTTTTCTAGTCCTTGGTTTTCTTGTCTGACAAACAAGTGATGGTAACACTCCAGTTTGTTTTATTTCATTTTATTTTATTGGTGATACCTGATAACATGGTGAATAGAATAGAATATAAATAAGATGGCGAGTAGAATTAGAGATGCCAGTGCGAATATGACAGGGAAAGAAATCATTTGTAGCACAGATCGATTCATCATTTACCTGAAATGCTTGCGACACAGTGTACCTCAGATTACAAATTAGATATATTTTTTTAATTTTGGAATATTTGTATAGACTTTCTTGATTGAATAGCTTTAATATGGAAATCTTAAAAGGTCCAAAATATGAAACTTTCTGACTATTAGATTTCGGAGTATTTCAGATCTTAGAAGTAGGGTTATTCAATTCGCTACCAGGTAAAACTCACAACACTAGTGTACTGTGAGTTAACATGTTTGAGAATTCATTTGGTACTTAATTTATACTCTTTCCTTTGATCTCCTATTTGCTCTAGGTGTCAACTCTGCTCGCTCAGTTCCACCTTCCTATCCACCACCACAGGACCCGTTAAACCAGGGCCAGTACCTGGTCCCCGATGGCATCGCTCAGTCTCAAGTGTTTGAGTTCACTGAACCGAAACGCAGCCAGTCACCATTCTGGCAAAACTTCAGTAGGTTAACCCCCTTCAAAAAATAATACCTATAGGAAGGCAGATAATTTTAAAATAAATAAAATTATATTTATAGATGGACCTTTTTTTCGGAGAAGCACTGTTGAAAATTTATATATATATATATATATAAAATGTGTGTGTGAGAGAGAGAGTGAGTGTGTGTGCGTGCGTGTGTGTGCACACATACATGCACGCACACACATAGACCTTTACGTATACACGTGTGTGTGTGGGCATGTGTGCACATATGCATGCACATGCATGCACACATACATACATATACACACACAGAGAAGGACCAAAACCATTTTCTGTTGTTTTGGGGAATCGAAATCTATAGTTGGTAAGAAGTACCACTGATTTCCAAACATGTAATCACTTCTTAAAATTTTTAGTTCTTAACCTTGTTCCCCTCCCCCTTTCTCTTTGTTCTTTTTCCTGTTAAGATAACTTATTCGCTCTTCTAGTTCACTGACCTGTCATTATTACCACAGAGTATTTGCATTGTTTTATTCCCCTTTCCTTATGATACTGATGCTGATAACTTTTGAATTTAATTTATGTAGTGGGTTTGGGATTTCATTTCTCTCCCTGTCACTTTTCACTGAGAAGGGGAGGATTCCCATCTCCTGTTCCTCATGCACCATCTGCAAATGTTCCTGTAGCCCTGCAGTTATACCAACAGCTTTTTCCCAGCATCCTGTGTCCACAGTTGTGCCAGTCTAGACATGCTCTGTTGTGCCCTGTGACTTATCTGCTTGGTATTTCTATTGCTTTCACTGTTTTAGGTATTGTGGAAGGATATAAAACCAAACAGAAACAAAGGAGTGAAAGAACGTAATGAGGGTAGAGAAGACTTCTGTTAGGTGGATAGTTTGTATTTAGGTGATTTCTTCTAGCACGAGAATTCCCAGTAACAGCAATGCTAAGTCATTGAAGGTTTTTACCTAAGAGTTAGTTTGGGTCCATTAGTCTCTTTTTCAAGCCTCTTTTATTATGGATCTCCTTTTCAGCCTATCTCTTCCCTAGGCAAAAGGTTTAACTAAACTAGAAGCAAAGAAATTGAGACTCTGCCTCCTGGGGAAGAGATTAATCTCCACCCCACAACCCATAGGTAGTAAGTAGGTATCAGATAGGGCTCTCTATATAGTGTTCTGGTCATCCCTGCTTCCAATTTCAGATTCATAAGGCATTACTGTTAGAAGTTTATGGAGGAGTTCAAGAGAAAAACATGCTTGGCCAAGATCATTAGCCACCTTCAGATTAACTGAAAAGAGTTCAAGGTTGACAACAGCATCATATAGGGAAATATCAGAGAAAGGCTTCATCTAAGATAATATACCAGTAATTTGTATCACTGAAATTATAAGAAACATCCCCAATTGTTAGCAGATTGCATGGATAATCTTCTCTGTCTCCTTCTTTGCCCTTACCATCTTCCGGGTAGAGGACTGTGAATATTGACATAATTAAAGCCATTATGGCACTCAAAGTAGGTTTTGTTCCTGACAGACTCCCATCCCAGGACAACTGAGGCACGTGATATAGAAGGAGCCTAGGGCTACTCTTACATCTGGGGAAAAAGATCTGAGGCAGAACACTGAGGTTAATTCTTGGGAGGCTTTCCATTTGAACAGAATGTTTCCCACAAAAGCAGAATTTCCATGAGTACAAGAGTGTGTGTTCTTTGCCATTTAGCCCTTTGTATGGCTAGAGATTGGGGCGAGAAAAAAAAAAGAAAATAAAAATAAAAAGAAGTGTGAAAACCCACCCTAACCAGGAATCTGGAGATTGAGTCTGTCCTGGACCTCACAAGAAAAGACTTCATTCTAAAAAAGATTTAAGCTTACCAAACAGCAACCATTGCTGTATAAGGTCAATAAAGCTAAATTTTGCTTCCTGATCTAAACTAAGCCCTACTCCCTGAAAATCTTTCCCCTATGGAAAACAAGCTCCATGTTGTTGTCAGGCTTTGTAGTTATCAAAGCTGGCTGGCAGAACACCAGGGCTCGGGACTGGCTGTCACTGCTCAGCACATGATAGAGCTCTACATAAGCCCTTATGGCAAGAAATCTGGTATCTAATACATAGACTACAAAATTTCACTTCTAATATGCAGGCCTCTCTTATTGTACCTTCTTTTCCTACTTTACCCATCTTCACTAGGCTTGGCCTTGGGAACCTTCTCCAGGATTAGGAGCACACCAGAAGGGCTTGCTTTCAAAGTTTTTAGATCTATAATATCTTTAGGCCAGACCCTCTCATTCTCTTGCCCTTTCTGAATCCAACACTCAAGGCTCCCAGATCAGGGGTATTACCTCTGATCATCCTGTTTCTCCCTCCAGTCCACTGGCCTTACAAGATGTAGCAATTTGTGAAGGCACTACTGACTTAGCTCTCATTTGACTGGAACACCCCACTCCACCCCCACACCTATGGCTCAAAATAGATCAGTGGCCAGTAGCCCAAAGGGAAACTAATCAATTCCCTGGACTCAGTAGCTAAACCTGTTGGGTTCCCACAGCCATGTTAACCCCCCCTCAAACTCTGTAATTCTCCTGTTTCTGCATGGCCCTGTACTCCCCTTTCCTCAACTTAATGAGGCCTGAATTTTCTTTCCAAAAGGGTTTTTGCAAGTTTGTTCTATGAGTTCTACTGTAGGGAGGTCCTAAATACAGAAATGCAATTTTTTCTCTCCTTCTCTCATCCTCTTTCTATGTGTATATCTTTAATTGATCTATTAAGGACAGCAACAAGAGAGTTCTAACAATTCTAGTATGAAGCCAAATAGTGATATTTTAGTGCTTTGGGGGTGGGGCGGGCTGGGTGAATAGATGGGCAACAGTGATTCTGACGACCCCTGCTGCTCTGCATTTGCTGGTTTCTTCTTTTGTTTCTATTATCTGACTGTTTGACCCTGTCAAACAAGTGTCAAAATTGTGTATTTGGAAATGTTTAACAACAACAAAAAAAGATGTTGTAATGACATAAAGCCTTATGAAAATATTTATGGAGTTCAATAAAAGAAGTAAAAAGAATTTCAGGCACAGTTGTGCCATTTGTGTGTGTGTGTGTGTGTGTGTGTGTGTGTGTGTGTGTGTGTGCGTGTGTGTGTGTGTGTGTGTGTGTGGCCAATTGCAAAATAAAGGCAATTTGTGTGCTGTGAGACTACTTGCTCCAACTATCTTGAGTTTCTTACCCTGCTGTTTCATTTCCAAAGTATTCCAAGAGATATTGGGAAACATTTTCTATGAGCTCTAGAAGAGTAAAAGACAAGAACATGGTTACTTAAAATATTTTTATAGATAGGACTGTCTTTCATTTTACCTGGTTCTTTACTAAAACCTAATGGTCCATTCCTACCAAATCCTGTTCATGTTTCATGTGTCTACAGGTCCAAAATACAACCTTGATATTTGTGACAGTTTTAACATTGCATTCTTAATGTAGACATAGGCCATAACACTTAGAAGTCTCCCACTCCAGGTGGGACTCCTGTGGACTTGGCTCCTTAAAAGTAGACTTTAATTGTCCATGTGTGGATACAGTGGCTTTATTATTTTCTTTATTATGTATAGTCTGTGCACACATATACTTTGTTTCCCACTAGGCCTACACATGACATGTGATGTTGCCTGTCAGCAGTCCACATGAGTAAGAATGTCTCATAGTCTTCCTCCAGAGCAATAGAACACTAAAGTCACAAAGGTTCTTGTTTGCTACAATATTCCAGACAGTTCTCTAAAATATCTAGAGTATGAGCTCTATTGTTCTGGGCCTTGGAAGTGTCCTCCTACACTGAAGCATTTTAAGAAGTCATAATTCAAGCCTTCCTTACCTTTGCTAACTTTTGCCTTTGCCCATATCTTAGATCTTCTCATTTATCCCCTCTACAGTCACTACCCTGTCCTTTTTACCTGGCTTCTGTCAACTGTCCCCATTCAAATCACCAAGATTTTGTCATTCTTTTTATATCTTAACCGATTCCCAGCTTCTGCAGATTCCAGAAGTAAATCATAATTACTTCTTCCAGAGTAAGTGGGTATCATCTGTTCTCAGTTTTCCTAAGACTACCTTCTAGGAGTTTTAGAAGCGATAAGACAATGACAATGAGTTGATTAACTATATTTTACAGGGAAAAAACAGGGCCTAGAAGTGATTGACCAGGGCTACCTACCTTCTGAGTTTTACTTGCCTGACCTTCCCCCCCCCCACTACCACTTCCACCTCCACCCCCACCCCCATCTCCACAGATTTAAGAGTTCTTTTGTCTTAGTTTTTGGTGGGGGTGAAGGAATAAAATGACACTAACAAGTATATGAATGCCTTTCTGTGCAGTAATTAATAAACCGATCTCTTAAATCTTCTAATTACAGCCTCAAAGCCAAAGTCAATTGCAGTTACAGATCACTTTTGTCTCCAGAGAACCAAGGTCTCCAATGTGGTCTTTGCTTTTCTTCACTCAATGTTTCAATCACCTAAGCCACCACTTAGCTTTTTAGCCCACTGGCTTTTGGGCCATTAAGAATTTCCTTATTCAGAGTCACCTATTCCCCCTGATTCCCACAGCAGCTTCATGTCAAGGATATGATGCTTATGAAGTAGATCTCTTTTGTCCAGGATTTTACTTGCAAATTCCAAGTCTACAAAGTTGGTGCATTCAGTATTGTGCCCCCACAAAGCCCTGCTTAACCGCAGAATAATATTTCTGCCTGGCCTATATGAATACTAGCCCAATTTATTTATAACACAATTGATCCTTGATTTAGAAGCAAACCGTCTGGTTATGTATCATATTTATTTCCTGGTTGTGACCTTTTCTAGTGGACTGTTAGTGTCATACATACAAGATTTTCTCATCTAGTTATGAGAAAGGGGGAAGGAGACATGGGCTTTGTAGTCTTCAGATGCTACTGTTGCTTTTACTCTACTGTTAGAGGCCCCCCCAACATGTGCCATTTAAGGTAAGTTCTTGTGTCAGGTTATATCTCTCTCCACACTAGCTGTGGATCTCTCCAGTCCTGTCAGAAAGCTGCATTAGAGTTAATGCACATATCCTGAGTACACATTCTAGTATCGAGCTTGGTAATCTGCAATAAGGATATTAAAATATTGAAGTGACTGAAATATCTCATTCCAACAAATCACTCAGGGCTTAATGTTAACATATAAAGATGAACTAGGACTGTGGAGAATAAAAGCCTTAAGGTCTTCATAGAGCAGATTAATGAGCAGTGAAGAAAATGTCTTTTATCTACCAGGATCAGTTTGTCCTACAGTAACTGATAATCCCAACAAATGTCAGTGGCACGATGTACAAAATGTACCATAGGTTCAGATGGCTTCCCAGGACAGCCATGAGTTATTTCTACTTCATTATAGCTCCATCTCATCCCACGCTTTCATAGCTCCATAGTAAGAGAAAACACACGAATGTCTCACTAATGAATTCTGTGCTGCTGTTTTCAGTCATAGAGCAAAGGGATAAAAAGGCTCCTATGGCTCACAGCACTTCAAGGCAACAGAGACAAGAGAGCTGGAGTAATATGTGCCAAGCTTTTCCCATTTCCCTGCCCTTCCTCTAACCCACAGCCATCTGCAAACTCACAAGTCTACTTTTAGTACTGTGGTCCAGGAGCACTCGTTGTCTGTGGGCCACCTTTGCCTAGGAAGACATTTCTTCTCTTTCCCATCCTTCATGGCCCCTGGCCATGGCCATCTCCACACCTACAGACCTAGGTCCAGACCCTTTGTCTTCGTGTTAGTCTTCACACCTGCTTTGTTCATGAGCCAACTTTGCATGGTGGGACATTCCTTTCCTCTTCTATCTTTCTTTCCCTTCGCCGCCATCTCTGCTCACACAAACCTGGCTTCAGACATGCGGTTTGGGAGATTTCTTTGCTTGATCCAATTAAACAGCGTATCTACCAGCTTGCCTGGCATAGCTCAGCTCATGCACCTCCTGTGCTGGCCCAATCTAAGAAAAAACAGACTAACACATCAGTCACATAACCACAGGAAGAAGTCATATATATGCCCAAGTCGAATCCCCCCCAAAACAAAATATGAGTGGCTAAGAAAGCATGTCTACCATCAAACTTACTAGTCCTATATAAGTATTATCTTAAAGGAACTACCTAGATGAGCCCCAGGACACAGAATATTAAAGAATGATTGTCAACTTTATCAAAGGATCTAAGGAATTAAAGAATTCAATAAAGAGAAGCATTGCCAAGCACAGAAGCTGAAAGGAAGATGAAATTGGAAAACTCCTAATCCAGAAGTTGGCCTCACACCCAGGAGTATATGGGCAAAACAACTTTTATTTGGTGGTCATTAAAAATCAGAAAGGAGGACACAAATTTGGAAGAGGTTGGAGGGGCGGATGGGAGAGGAGTCTAGGGAAGGAGTGGCAGGTAGGTATCTTCAAAATTCATCATCACACATATCACAGCATAATTTTCAGATCCCAGACTACCCTTCCATGATTCATCTGTAGGTGTAGTACATGCCTTGTGTTAATGCAGAGTGTTCTGGGTATCCAGCATGTGAGTGTTTGGAAAGGAGTAGTGCCACATCAAAAATGTCTTTCCTTGCTCCTCTGAATTGGTGATAGAACATTTTGAGGTTGTCATAGTCAAGAATGAAAGAAATTTAATTCATAACTCCTCCCATCCTACAAGTCATTAAAGCATTGTCTCTGAAAGTCTGAAGGAGCAGCTCCTGTCCCTGTGCCTGTGCCTGTGCTGCCTGAAACTCTAGATCCTCATCTCCTGCTCCAAACTCCCTTTCTATCCCTGGCCTTACACTGGAGTTTCCTGGTTCTTGTGTACTTTTCCCAATATCCTCACTACTAAGTCTAAAATGTTTGTGATCTTTCTTTGGTTATATGGCCATTCTTTAATATAATGTTAGTCAGTTATTATTAAAAATAATCAAACAAACAACAATAGATGTATTAACCTGAAGTAGGTGTAGGTGCTTTGTTAGATTAAAATTTTCTTTTTCACTGCCCCACTGTCATTTCCCCTTAAGACCCTAGAGGCAAATTACCAAGGCTCCAATCCTAGACTCATCACATATTTCCTAATTATAGAACTTAAGGCAAGTGACGCGCGCGCGCGTGTGTGTGTGTGTGTGTGTGTGTGTGTGTGTGTGTGTATTCATATACATATGTATTCATATATTCATATATTCTGAGTCTCAATTCATCTGTCCTTCATGAATAAAAAGAGTTATTATATACTTCACATCATTGCTTTAAGGAGTACATTTTCAGTTAAACATAGAAAGCCCTCATAAAAGAATAGTCACAAGAAACTTATTCCTAATTGCCCTAAGGTGAAAGCAGACCAATATCTCTTAATTTGTGAATGAATAAATAAAATATAAACTTCAGTGAACCTTAAAAATATGCTATATGAAAGAGGTCAAGGCCAACAAGATTTTGTATGGTTTATCCATGTGATGTATCCCCAATAGGCAAATACATAGATAGTAAATCAGTGGTTTTCCTGGACACTAGCCAGCAACTCTTTGTAATCATCCATGTCAACTGGGTCCATGGCCATGGCATATTTGGTTTATTCACTGGAAAATTATAGATGTGAAAGGAATGCTGTTTGGATTTCCATACAGTTTCTTTTTAGAGTGATGACAATAATATAAAATCATTTGTGAATATACTAAAAACAAACAAACCCGCTGAATTAAATTTAAAAGGTGATTTAAATCTCAACATATCTGCTTTTTTAAAAAGAGATGTTAACTCACTAGTTTTCTATACTTATATTCTTGAGGTTGCCTCAACAAAGCTCTCTAATTTTGTATCAAAAAGAAATTTCTATGCAATGGTTATCATTTGCCCCAACATTCCTAAATGGCAGGCTTTTCTGTCACTGTTGCATCAGGCTTTTAGCCACCAAATCTTTGTAATCTTCCACAGCTACTGGGGTTTGTTGTGCGACCACATTTGGTTTATGAAAGGCTAGAAAAAGTTGGATTCTTATTCAGAAAACAAACTGAAAGACACATTATGTTCTGTACATGTTTAGTCTTTACATTAAGTCAGTCAAAGAAATACCCTGGCATCCACAAGGTGATATGGTGGTGCCACACAAGCCTGTCAACTTGAGTTAAATACCCAGGCCCCACATGAATAGAAGAAGGAAACTGGCTTAAATGGATGAGAGAGAGAGAGAGAGAGAGAGAGAGAGAGAGGCAGAGAGAGAGAGAGAGAGAGAGGAGAGAGAGAGAGAGAGAGAGACTCTGGAGCCTGTGTAACTATTCTAGAGACCAAGTTAAGTTTTGCTGTATTTGAGTCTCCTAGCATTCTGGTAGTTGAAGTCCTGTGGTTACTTGCCCCCTCCTCCTGGCCTCTCTCTTCACCTTTGGGATTCACTAGTTCCTAACTTGTTCCCCACCGAGGTCTCTCCAGCTTGCCCACATGACACAGAGACTCAGGTAAACCATCTTCACACATATTCTAGCCCCCCTCCATTCAGGTCACCCAAGCTCAACAGTCATTTCCAGACACTGACACCTCCCAGAACCTCTCCCTCCCTTTGAGACTCACAACCTACTCCCCACCAGGAACTCTCCAGCCACCATCAGTGACCTGGAGACTCAAGGCAGACATGCCACATGCCTCATTGGATCCTCCAGTTGTCCTATACTGCCTTGAGACCCAAGAAAAGTCCACATTTTCAGAATTGTGTTTTAAGTTCCTGGCAAAGGTTATAAAGGCACCAAGACTATACCTGAAAAGCAAAAGAACCAGGATAGAGGCTGTGGTTCCAAATGCCAAAGAAACGGAGGAATCATTAACCTAAACCTCCCCTCGCCCCCTGCCTCCACAACATTATTAACACTCCTGTGGAAGGAAGAAAACTGAAGACCAGCTTTGACACCAAGGTTAACTAACCTAAGGTGGGGTTACTGGATGGAGCAAGATAAGCTCCAACATCTTCACACACACACACACACACACACACACACACACACACACACACGTTTGGTGGGTGGCGCAAACTGCAACACACTGACCTACTCTAAGAAACTTTAATTCTCCCACAACTTATACATCCCAGCAAACAGTACACAAACTACATTCTGTTTTCTTTCACTGAATGATCATGAAAAAGCAGTATATTCCCAAATACCTTTACATTAAAAACATTTTACATATCATAAGTGAAGAAGAAAAATTATTCCCAAGGACCCACATTTGTAACTAAGTAACCGGTTATAGATTAACAGAGTCTAACCAAACAAGGTAATTTTCTCAGTTACTTTCTCTTACTGGCAGGTTGCAACTTGCCGTTACAAAGAAAGGATCAATTAGTTTATTATTTATCTTAAAATGTAATCTTATTGAAATCTTAAAAGAATGACAACTTTAAACTCTTATGTAAAAAACAATCAGTCATTTCTACTTCCAATCCTCAGGGTGCACATTTACTCATCCACAATTTTTTATTAAATTGTATCAGGAAGCTGATACAAAAATGGGTACAAGAAAATCATCACTTCGATCACCAGCTCAGCTTCAGCCAGAGAAACATGTCAGCCAGTACTATTTGGTCTGCCATTGTTCTTGTTCCCTGACCTCAAAAACTCTCAAGCTCCACTATTAAGATTGTGTTTTTCTGAACTTTAGTTCCCTAAGATTTTCTACATCAAAGCCACTAACAAAAACATCCTAACCTTAACTCACTAGCAATCTATTTTTCCAAATGTTTTCTAAGGGTGGAGGTCATTGCTGACAATCTACAACTCTTAAGTTCTTTCCTAGGGTGGTGACTGAATCATTAATCTGATCCAGCAGCAATGGCTGAAAAAAATCAAGCACTATTGTTGTAAGTGCCAGAGATACGGCCCAGTGAGGGAGTTTTCATACAATTCTTAGATTAAGAGGAATGTGAAGGCAAGGAGGAGAGAAAAACTTCTTAACAGCACGAAGTCCTCAGAATATGTAGTCCTCAGTGCCATACCTCTCTAAGGCACACCCACTGTGGTATGCTTAACTGTGGGCTGCATTCCATGAGTCCTAAAGCTATTTGTTGTTCCTCCTGCATGGCCCTAGACACCAAATAAAGCCTCACCAACAAAATGGATCTTGTCAAAAACAAAGTTGGGAATAGAAGACAAAGAAAGTCGAGAAATTATTTAAAAGCTGTAAGAGAAAAAGGCCAAGTCACTTAGAAAAGTAGGCCTAATGAATAAGATTTGATTATTTGACAGAAACCTTTAAAGGTAGAAGGGCCTGAAAAGATATATTTCAACTTCTTAAAGACAACAACTCTGAAACTAAAATATTATACCAAACAAAACTATCAATTAAAATTAAAGGATATAAAAAAGAAAAAAGAAAACTTCCATAATAAAAACAGATTAAAGAAATTTATAAGTACAAGACCAGCTCTACAAATGATATCAGAAACAACACATAAGTGTAAAGAGAAGGAGAAATATATCCATGAAGTTAACAAGATCTAGTAAGTAATCCTAAGACAAGTAATCAAAAGAGATCCAAGAAAATACCACAAAATTAATAAAATGATGCAAAATAATACACATTTTTAATAAGTCTTAATATTCATGATCTACATTCCCACAACAAAAAGATG
This sequence comes from Rattus rattus, assembly GCF_011064425.1. Taxonomy (NCBI): domain Eukaryota; kingdom Metazoa; phylum Chordata; class Mammalia; order Rodentia; family Muridae; genus Rattus; species Rattus rattus. Next base: position 53,348,724 of record NC_046172.1, read on the forward strand.
CACACTAACAGACTGCATTAGTAAACAGGATCCCCCATTTTGTTGACTCCAAGAAACACACTAAACCATCGAGCATTACTGTAAAATAGAATGAAAATGGTATTCCAAAGAATACTAAGAAAACAAGCAAGTATACCTAATTTGATATCTGCTAAAATAGTTTTCAATCCAAAATTAGTCCCAAGAGATAAGGTAGAACACTTAAATCTCATTAAACAAACAAACAAAAATACCTACAGGATATTACAATTATAAAGACAGATAAAAATAAACACAGGGGCACTAAATGTCACAAAATAAACTAAGACCGTCTAAGACCACAGATTAGCATCAACACACTGATGATGGATGATTTCAATTTCTCACTATCCCCGAAGACCAGTCATCTGGAAAAATATATAAACTCTAGTGTTAAATGACATCATAAATAAGATGGACCTATCAGATATATACAGAATGTTCTACCCAGACAGTATAGAATACAATTCTTTGCTGTAGCCATTTTTGCAGCAATTTATCTCTGATAAGTATATATGCAAAACTTCTCAATAAAATATTTGTAAACCAAATTCAGAAACACATAAAAATGTTTATCCACTGTCTTAGGGCTTCTATTCCTGCACAAACATCATGACCAAGAAACAAGTTGGGGAGGAAAGGGTTTATTCAACTTACACTTTCCACATTCCACATTCATCACCAAAGGAAGTCAGGACTGGAACTCAAGCAGGTCAGGAAGCAGGAGCTGATGCAGAGGCCACAGAGAGATGTTACTTACTGGCTTGATTCCCCTGCCTTGCTCAGCTTGTTTTCTTATAGAACCTAAGACTGTCAGCCCAGGGATAGTACTACTCACAAGGGGCTGTGCCCTCCCCCACTTGATCACTAACTGAGAAAATGCCTTAGAGCTGGGTCTCATGGAGTCATTTTCTCAAGGGAGGCTCCTTTCTCTGTGATAACTTCAGCTTGTGTCAAGTTGACATACAAAATCAGCCAATACATCCACCAAAATCAAGATACCTTCATTCTTCATGAATTCACCTTCATTCTTCACCTGCTGGGAGCCCAGTGGACTCAGGACCAACAAACCCCCCAAACCCCTACCCCCAAATTCCACTCTCCTTCCTGCCTGTGCCTTCTGTCTGGGCAGATTGCAAGTTTGTCTGATCCCCTGAAGACACTACCATGTAGATGGCATCCCAAGAGTTCCTCTGTACACAGGGCAACTTGGCAACAGACACTACAGTCTGAAGACCTCCCAGGGGCTCCACTGCATTCAGGGCAACTGACCCAACAGTGTGAAAACCTTCCTAGAGTCCTGCTGCACATGGGGAAACAGAAACCACAGTCTGAAGGCCTCCATGGCAATCAGTTGGCCTACAGGGCAACAGCTTGACTGCTCCTCTGAAGATCCCACAGTTGTAAGTCCCCACAGGAGTTCTGCCACAGCCAGGGCAACACATCAGCAGCTTCTTTGCCCTTCTGAAGATCCTGCAGTCTGAAGGCTTCACAGAGGCCTCCCAGTAGAACCACTGTAGCCAGATCAACAAGTCACCAGTGTACATGCCCTCCTGAAGACCCCACAGTCTGAAGGCCCCATAAGAGGTCTGCTACAGCCAGGCCTACAGGCCTACCAGGAGACCTGGAGCAAACCAGGGACACAAGAGGCAGGCTTCATTACCTGGGAATCCATCTCATATACCGACACTAAACCCAGTCACTATTGCTGATGCCAAGAAGAGCTGGCTGTCAGGAGCCTGATATGGGTGGCTCCTTAGAGACCCTGACAAAGCCTTACTGATTCAGATGAGGATGGTTGCAGTTGACCATTGTACTGAACAAGAAGACACCAATTGAGGAGTTAGAGAAAAGACTGAAGGAGCTGAAGGGGTTTGTAACACCATAGGAAGAACAATAATATCAACCAACCAGACCCCACCAGAGCGCCAAGGGACTAATCAACCAATAAGTTGTGTGCCCTGTGTGCAGTGGAATTCCTGAGATGCCTTCTGGAAATAGACATACCTAAAGACCCAGCAATACCACTCTTGGGAATATACCCAAAAGATGCCCCACCATACCACAGGGGCACATGCTCCACTATGTTCATAGCAGCCTTATTTGTGATAGCCAGAAGCTGGAAACAACCTAGATGTCCCTCAACAGAAGACTGGATATATAAAATGTAGTTCATTTACACAATGGAATACTACACAGCTATTAAGAATGAGGACATCCTGAGTTTTGCAGGCAAATGGATGGAACTAGAAAATATCATCCTGAGTTAGGTAACTCAGACTCAAAAGAACATGCATGGATGGTATATACTTACTAATAAATGGATATTAGCTAAAAACTACAGAAGACCCAGAATAGAACCCACAGAACTCAAGAAGGTTATCAAGTCGAAAGGCCCAAGTGAGGATGCCTCAATCCCACTTAGGAGGGAGAAGAAAGCCAACATGGGGTTTGGGGAGGGAGGAAGGGACCTGGGTGGGAAAGGGAACAAAAAGAGGAAGAGGGAAATCTGATCAGGTATTGGGGAAAACAGGAGTGAAGCCCTGAGGGCCATGCAGAAAGAATGAAAACAGCCAACTTCCAGATGTAGGAGGTATGGGGACCCTCCAGAATGTACCAGAGACCTGAGAGGTGGGAGACTCGAAGGACTCAAAGGGAGGGACCTTAGATGAAATGTCTTCAGTGGGGAGAGGGAACTTGTTGAGCCCACCTCCAGCAGAAAGACAGGGCAACAAGTGGAGAGATGGTTTTGTCATCCCACAGTCAAAAACTCTGACCCATAATTGTCCCTGTCTGAAAGAACAGCATTGTCAAACATGGAGAAGAGACTGAGGGAATGGAGGTTCAGTGACAGGCCCAAAGGGGAATCCAATTCAGGGGGAGGCCCCAAGGCCTGACACTATTACCGATGCTATGGTGTGCTTACAAACAGGAGGCTATCATGACTGCCCTCCGAAAGGCCCAACAAGCAGCTAAAAGAGTCAGATGCATATATTTACACCCCTGAGATTGCTCAGACACTGAGCCACCCACCAGGCAACATACATCAGCTGGATATAAAGCTCCCACACATATACAACAGAGGACTGCAGGGTCTTGACTCAGTGAAAGATTCATGTAAACCTGGAGAGACTTGAGACCCCAAGGAGTATGAAGGTCTGGTGGGTGGGGGTATAGGAGGGTGGGGGCATCCTCTTGGAGCCTGGGGGTGGGGGGGGAGAGGTATGGAATGTGGAACAGAGGTCCACTTGGGAGGGGAATAAAGACTGGACTGTAAAAAAAAAAAAAGATTAAAGTTCTCTGCACCCAAATCCCGTGGGAGGGAGAGCTAAACCTTCAGAGGGGCAGACACGCCTGGGAAGCCAGAAAAGACTACACTCTGCCCACATTTCTGACTCCAGAGGAAAACACCTAACGCCATCTGGGACCCCGGTGCACGGGAGCTCCCTGAAAAGGCAGGGCAGGGCCTCCTGGTTGCCGCCCTCACCGAGAGCTCAAAAGCAGCCCTCCCACAAGCAACTTGAGCCTCGGGACCACAGGTAAGACCAACTTTTCTGCTCCAAGTGACCTGCCTGGTGGATTCAGGACACAGGCCTACAGGAACAGCTGAAGACCAGTAGACAGGAAAGACTACATGCCCGAAAGCAGAACACTCTGTTCCCATAACTGGCTGAAAGAAAACAGGAAAAGAGGTCTACAGCACTCCTGACACACAGGCCTATAGGACAGTCTAGCCACTGTCAGAAATAGCAGAACAAAGTAACACCAGAGACAATCTGATGGCAAGAGGCAAGTGCAGCATGGCATCATCTGAGACCAATTCTCCCACCAAAGCAAACACTGAATATACAAACACACCAGAAAAGCAAGATCTAGATTTAAAATCATATTTGATCATGATGCTGGAGGATTTCAAGAAACACATAAAGAACTCCCTTACAGAAACGCAGAAAAACACAAATAAAAAGTAGAAGCCTATAGAGAGGAAATCACAAAAATCCCTGAAACATTTCCAGGAAAACACAATCAAACAGTTGAAGGAACTAAAAATGGAAATAGAAGCAATGAAGAAAGAACACAGGGAAACAGCCCTGGATATAGAAAACCAAAGGAAGAGACAAGGGCCGTAGACAAAAGCATCACCAACAGAATACAAGAGATGAAGAAGAGAATCAGGAGCAGAAGATTCCATAGAAATTATCGACACAACTGTCAAAGGTAATGTAAAACGGAAAAAGCTACTGGCCAAAAACTTACAGGAAATCCAGGACACAATGAGAAGATCAAACCTAAGGATAATAGGTATAGAAGAGAGTGAAGACTCCCAACTCAAAGGACCAGTGAATATCTTCAACAAAATCATAGAAGAAAACTTCCCTAACCTAAAGAAAGAGATGCCCATAAACATACAAGAAGCCTACAGAACTCCAAATAGATTGGACCAGAAAAGAAACTCCTCCCGTCACATGATAGTCAAAACACCAAATGCACAAAACAAAGAAAGAATATTAAAAGCAGTAAGGGAAAAAGGTCAAGTATCATATAAAGGCAGACCAAACAGAATCACACCAGACTTCTCGCCAGAGACTATGATAGCCAGAAGATCCTGGACAGATGTCATACAGACCCTAAGAGAACACAAATGCCATCCCAGGTTACTGTATCCTGCAAAACTCTCAATTAACATAGATATTCCATAACAAAACCAAATTTACACGATATCTTTCTACAAATCCAGCCCTACAAAGGATAATAAATGGCAAAGCCCAACACAAGGAGGCAAGTTACACCCTAGAAAAAGCAAGAAACTAATCGTTTTGCAACAAAACTTAAAGAAGAGAAGCAGACAAATATAATCTCACCTCCAAATACGAAAATAACAGGAAGCAACATTCACGATTCCTTAATATCTCTCAACATCAATAGACTCAATTCCCCAATAAAAATACACAGATTAACAGACTAGATACATAATAAGAACCCAGCATTTTGCTGCCTACAGGAAACACATCTCAGAGACAAAGACAGACAATACCTCAGAGAAAATGTTGGAAAACCACTTTCCAATCAAATGGTCTGAAAAAGCAAGCTAAGCAAGCTAAAAGATAAGGAAGGACACTTCATATTCATCAAAGGAAAAATTCACCAAGATGAACTCTCAATCCTAAATATCTATGCTCCAAATACAAGAGCACCTACATCTATAAAAGAAACCTTTCAAAAGCTCAAAGCACACATTGCACCTCACACAATAATAGTAGGAGATTTCAACACCCCACTCTCATCAATGGACAGATCATGGAAACAGAAATAAACAGAGACATAGACAGACTAGCAAAAGTTATGAACCAAATGGACTTAACAGATATTTATAGAACATTCTATCCTAAAACAAAAGGATATACCTTCTTTTCACAACCTCATGGTACTTTTTCCAAAATTGACCATATAATCAGGCACAAAACAGGCCTCAATGTATACAGAAAGATAGAAATAACCCCATGTGTCCTATTAGACCACCATGGACTAGAGCTGGTCCTCAATAACAATAAGGAAAGAACGCCCACATATAGATGGAAGTTGAACAATGCTATACTCAACGATAACCTGGTCAAGGAAGTAATAAAGAAATTAAAGACTTCTTCGAATTTAATGAACATGGAGGTACAACATACCCAAACTTATGGGACAAAATGAAAGCTGTGCTAAGAGGAAAATTCATAGATCTGAGTGCCTGCAGAAAGAAACAGGAGAGAGCATACATCAGCAGCTTGACAGCACACCTAAAAGCTCTAGAACAAAAAGAAGCAAATACACCCAGGAGGAGTAGAAGGCAGGAAAGAATCAAACTCAGGGCTGAAATCAACCAAGTTGAAACAAAAAGGACTATACAACAAATCAACAGAACTGAAAGCTGGTTCTTTGAGAAAATCAACAACACAGATAAACCCTTAGCCAGACTAACCAGAGGGCACAAAGAGTGTGTCCAAATTAACAAAATCAGAAATGAAAAGGGAGACATAACAAAAGAATCAGAGGAAATTCAAAAAATCATCAGATCCTACTACAAAAGCCTATATTCAACAAAATCTGGAGGAAATGGACAATATTCTAGACAAATATCAGGAACAGATAAACCATTTAAACAACCCCATAACTCCTAAAGAAATAGAAGCAGTCATTAAAAGACTCCCAACCAAAAAGAACCCAGGACTAGATTGGTTTAGTACAGAATTCCATCAGACCTTCATAGAAGACCTCATACCAATACTTTCCAAACTATTCCACAAAATTGAAACAGATGAAGCATTACCGAATTCCTTTTATGAAGCCACAATTACTCTTATACCTAAACCACACAAAGACCCAACAAAGAAAGAGAACTTCAGACCAATTTCCCTTATGAATATCGACGCAGAAATACTCAATAAAATTCTGGCAAACCGAATCCAAGAGCACATCAAAACAATCATCCACCATGATCAAGTAGGCTTCATCCCAGGCATGCAGGGATGGTTTAATATACGGAAAACCATCAACGTGATCCATTATATAAACAAACTGAAAGAACAAAACCACATGATCATTTCATTAGATGCTGAGAAAGCATTTGACAAAATTCAACACTCCTTCATGATAAAAGTCCTGGAAAGAATAGGAATTCAAGGCCCATACCTAAACATAGTAAAAGCCATATACAGCAAACCAGTTGCTAACATTAAACTAAATGGAGAGAAACTTGAAGCAATCCCACAAAAATCAGGGACTAGACAAGGCTGCCCACTCTTTTCTTACATATTCAATATAGTTCTCGAAGTCCCAGCCAGAGCAATCAGACAACAAAAGGAGGTCAAAGGGATTCAAATTGGAAAGGCAGAAGTCAAAAGTCACTATTTGCAGATGATATGATAGTATACTTTAGTGACCCCAAAAGTTCCACCAAAGAACTACTAAGTCTGATAAACAACTTTAGCAAAGTGGCTGGGTATAAAATTAACTCAAATAAATCAGTAGCCTTCCTCTATACAAAAGAGAAACAAGCCGAGAAAGAAATTAGGGAAACGACACCCTTCATAATAGTCCCAAATAATATAAAATACCTCAGTGTGACTTTAACCAGGCAAGTGAAAGATCTGTATGATAAGAAATTCAAGCCTCTGAAGAAAGAAATTGAAGAAGATCTCAGAGATGGAAAGATCTCCCATGCTCATGGATTGGCAGGATTAATATAGTAAAAATGGTCATTTTGCCAAAAGCCATCTACAGATTCAATGCAATCCCCATCAAAATTCCAATCCAATTCTTCATAGAGTTAGACAGAACAATTTGCAAATTCATCTGGAATAACAAAAAACCCAGGATAGCTAAAATATCCTCAACAATAAAAGGACTTCTGGGGGAAATCACTATCCCTGAACTCAAGCAGTATTACAGAGCAATAGTGATAAAAACTGCATAGTATTGGTACAGAGACAGACAGATAGACCAATGGAACAGAATTGAAGACCCAGAAATGAACCCACACACCTATGGCACTTGATTTTTGACAAAGGAGCCAAAACCATCCAATGGAAAAAAGATAGCATTTTCAGAAAATGGTGCTGGCTCAACTGGAGATCAGCATGTAGAAGAATGCAGATCGATCCATGCTTATCACTGTACAAAGCTTAAGTCCAAGTGAATCAGGGACCTCCACATCAAACCAGATACACTCAAACTAATAGAAGAAAAAGTTGGGAAGCATCCCGAACACATGGGCACTGGGGAAAATTTCCTGAACAGAACACCAATGACTTATGCTCTAAGATCAAGAATCGACAAATGGGATCTCATAAAACTGCAAAGGTTCTGTAAACAAAGGACACTGTGGTTAGGACAAAACGGCAACCAACAGATTGGGAAAAGATCTTTACCAATATTACAACTGATAGAGGACTAATATTCAAAATATACAAAAACTCAAGTTAGACTGCAGAGAGACAAATAACCCTATTAAAAATTGGGTACAGAGATAAACAAAGAATTCCCAGCTGAGGAATATCAAATGGCTGAGAAACACCTAAAGAAATGTCAAACATCTTTAGTCATAAGGGAAATGCAAATCAAAACAACCCTGAGATTCCACCTCACACCAGTCAGAATGGCTAAAACCAAAAAGTCAGGTGACAGCAGATGCTGGTGAGGATGTGGAGAAAGAGGAACACTCCTCCATTGTTGGTGGGATTGAAGACTGGTACAACCATTCTGGAAATCAGTCTGGATGTTCCTCAGAAAATTGGACATTGCACTACCTGAGGACCCAGGATATACCCAAAAGATGCTCCAACAAATAATGAAGATACATGCTCCACTATGTTCATAGCAGCCTTATTTATAATAGCCAGAAGCTGGAAAGAACCCAGATGCCTTTCCACAGAGTAACGGATACAGAAAATGTGGTACATTTACACAATGGAATACTACTCAGCTATCAAAAACAATGACTTCATGAAATTCATAGGCAAATGGTTGGAACTGGAAAATATCATCCTGAGTGAGGTAACCCAATCACAGAAAAACACACATGGTATGCACTCATTGATAAGTGGATATTAGTCCAAATGCTCAAATTACCCAAGATGTACAGACCACATGAAACTCAGGAAGAATGATCAAAATGCGGATGCTTCACTCCTTCTTTAAAAGGGGAACAAAAATACCCATAGGAGGGGACAGGGAGGCAAAGTTTAGAGCAGAGATTGAAGGAACAACCATTCAGAGCCTGCCCCTCATGTGGCCCATACATATACAGCCACCCAATTAGACAAGATGGATGAAGCAAAGAAGTGCAGGCTGACAGGAATCAGATGTAGATCTCCTGAGAGACACAGCCAGAATACAGCAAATACAGAGGCTAATGCCAGCAGCAAAACCACTGAACTGAGAATAGGACCCCGTTGAAGGAATCAGAGAAAGAACTGAAGAGCTTGAAGGGGCTTGAGACCCCATATGTACAACAATGCCAAGCAACCAGAGCTTCTAGGACTAAGCCACACCTAAAGACTACACATGGACTGGACCCTGGACTCTGACCTCATAGGCAGCAATGAATATCCTAGTAAGAGCAGCAGTGGAAGGGGAAGCCCTTGGTCCTGCCAAGACTGAACCCCCAGTGAACTAGATTGTTGGGGGGAGGGCGGCAATGGGGGAGGATGGGGAGGGGAACACCTATATAGAAGGGGAGGGGGAGGGGTTAGGGGGAATGATGGCCTGGAAATCAGGAAAGGGAATAACATTTGAAGTGTAAATAAAAAATACCCAATTTAATAAAAATGGAAGAAAAAAAGAAAAAATAATAAAATAAAATATGAATAGAAAAAAGAAAACTGGAGGTGGCTGTGAGGAGGGGCATGGGCGCAGACACAGCTCTAGGTCATGCCAGAGACCTAGGATGGGGAGGCTCCAGGGAGTTCATGAAGGTGGCTCTAGCTGAGACTCCCAGCAGTGGGGGATATGGAGCCTGAAGTGGATACCTCCTATAGCCAGGCAGGACTCCCAAAGTATAAGGACAGCAACCCACTCACAAAACCTTCAACCAAAATTGTCCTGCCTATAAGAACTGCAGGGACAAAGTTAGAGCAGAAACTTAGGGAATGACCAACCAATGACTGACCCAACTTGAGATCCATCCCATGGGCAAGCACCAGTTCCTGACACTATTAATGATACTCTGTTATGCTTGCAGACAGGCCTAGCATAACTGTCCTCTGAGAGGCTCCACCCCACAGCTGACTGGAACAGATGCAGAGACTCGCAGCCAAACATTAACTAGAGCTCAGGAAGTCTTGTGGAAGAGTTGGGGGAAGGATTGAGGAATTTGGAGGGGATAAGGACTCCATAGGAAGACCAACAGTGTCAACTAACCTAGACCCTTGGAGACTCCTAGAGAAATAATTATATTTTAATTTCAGAAATACTTAAAAGGAACAGCTTTTAACCGAATTTTACTAACAACAAAGGTACAAGAAAACAGAATGTTGACAATTTAGCCCTGCCCCACTCTGCTTTTCAGTTCCACTGCATCCCGGGTCTTGTGGGGGAGGAAGGAGCTGTTACATCCTTATTACTAGGAATGATCTCATCACACCTAAATGCGGAGGGAAAACTTACCATTAGATCTCAATGACACTACCTTGGCATAGATCAGAGAAACACTTGATTCTGCCTAATGTGGAATATTTCTCTACTCTATATTGCTAATACTAATCTTTATAAATTCATCAGTGCAGAATCTGTTTCTTTCAATGAAAAACTACTTCTGAGATCCCTTGTGCTCCAAAATGTTTTCCTTTGCATTGTCAAACTACTGAACGAAGGAAGGTAATTCACAAGACTACAAGATAGGTGTTTTTAAAGCTCTTGTGGGAGGTTTTGGGTCACCAGGGCTGCACATTTCAGTTATCAGTAAGATATCTTAAATATTTCATTGAGGAATATTCATAGCATTGCATATGAAATCATTTTATTCATTTAAATAGACTAATTGAACATCAACTCTGTGTAATAAGTACTTGAGATACAAAATAAAAGGTCTGTTTTGAAGTAATTCATTTTTCAATGGGTAACACAAAAAGTAAACATTTAAATATGTCAGTTTAAGGCTTCTAAATCCACAAATGGAATGATTCAAACATCTAAATCACAATTCTAGAGAAATAAAGGTATTAGAATTTAATTTAATCATCTCAGTGTGTGAGGTTCTGAGTATATAAATTCTTTTAAAGATACAACCAAGAGACTGGGGCAATAACTTTCTCTGAATTTTTATGTGCAATAGACTTTTTTTCACCTGTCAACTACTTTTCTAAGCAAACAGAACTTGATATAGCTTGGTTTGTAATTATTTTCTCAGGTATATTATTTTAGAATATAACAGCATCTTATTTATACAAATTTATTTTCTAACTCGAAAGTGTGCATATATAGGCTCTCTCTCTCTCTCTCTCTCTCTCTCTCTCTCTCTCTCTCTCTCTCTCTCTGTGTGTGTGTGTGTGTGTGTGTACATGTGTTTCATTGTAAAATTGGAGATTAGAGACACAAGTTTGTGTCAATGTGTTCTTTTAAACATTGTTACCTCATGAGCAGAACATATGATGTTAATATTCCTTTAAAACACAGTTTAGAAAAGGTCAATCAGCCTCCTTCCAGCCCACTTCCACCTTCTTGGAACTCAGCCTGTTAATAAAGACCAAGGGTTTCTCCAGTTCTCTGCTGCCTATTTCAGCATTCCTTCATGTTCATCTCCATTCTTTTGTGATTCCTTCCTACCACAGTATATCTCTCTACCAGGGACCCATAGGAGGCAGGTAGGCAATGTTTATCCTGCTCACTGTCCTCCATTCTCGTCTCTGGAGACTTACTTTTAGTTCTGCTGCAGCCTTCCCACAGGAGCCCCTCCTTCTAGCCCACCTTAATCCATACTGGGAGGTACTAGGCTTCTTGGAGAGGATACAGGGTCCCCTCAGTTCTTCCTGTCTGCCCCTTCCAGCCTTTGCTACTTTCTCATTTCCATTCTTCTGTGATCCATCCCACCCCCACCTCCTGACACTAGCCAGCAGGACAACTGTCTATCAGGGACCTCACAACAACTATACTTGGCTAGGACTCAGAGAAGGCATATCAACCAAAGGAAAAAAAAAAACAGGACACCCGTCCAGCAAAGATGAGACTAAATACCTGCACTTCAAATGTCCTAACTCCAGATGCCTAGATCTCAGCAGGAACCACCAAAACAAAACGTCTCTTCCAGGCGCCAACAACTATACTGTATGGGCCCTGGGGGACCAATTTAGCACAAATCAAGGACTTCAAAAGAGCAAATATGAATATGGTCAAGAGCCTCAAACAGGGTAGGAAAAATATCTTAATAAAGACTGTGAGAATACAAACAGCTGAATGAAATAGTGAAAATAATTCAAGATATGAAAATAGAATTTAGCAAAGAAATAGAATCATTAAAGGAAATGCAAACTGAAATAAAACTCAAAATGAAAACTTTAGGATGTCAAACAAAATCTCAGAGGTAAGCCTTGTCAGCAGATTAAAATACATGGAAGAGAAAATTCTAAGTCTGTAGACAAGTTAGAAGAAATGGATAGTTCAATCGATGAAAAATTTAAATCCAGTCAAAAAACAACTAGGAAAGCTAAGGTACTTTAAAAAGACCAAACCTATGAATAAAAACTATAGGGAAATGAGAAGAAACCAAGGTCAAAGGCACAGAAATCATTTTTTTTAATTTGAGAGACAAATTTTCCTTATTCTAAATAAAGAGAAAATTATTAAGGTACAAGGGGCATAAAGAACACCAAATAAACAAGACCATAAAAGGAACTCCCTATGACACATAATAATCAAAACACTAAATGTACAGAATAAAGGATATTAAAAGCTGGAAGAGACAAAGACCAAGTCTATAAGCATAGCCACATAAGAATAACACCTGATTTACAAAGAAGACTCTGAAAGAAAAGAAAAGCCCGAAAGGATGTTCTGCAAAATCGGAGGGAGCATAGATGTCATCCCAGACTACCATACACAACCAAACTATTTGTCACAATCAACCAAGAAAGAAAACATTTCACAATAAAAACAAATTTATGCAATATCTCAATCAACCCAGCTCTATTATAATAAAGGTACTAGAAGGAAAACATCAGTCTGGAAATAAGGATAAGAGGACAAAAGGAATAAGTAATCACAAAATATTTAATTGAAAGAGAAGAGGGAGAAACACACACCACTATTACGAAATATCAAGAATCAATAAACAATACTCATTGATAACTCTCAATATTAATTATATTACTCCCACAATAAAAATCCATAGACAAACAGATAACTTTAGAAAGCAGGATCCATCTTTCTGCTGCATCCAAGAAACACACTTTACCACAAGGACAGATGTCCCCTTAGGGTAAATAGATGGATAAAGTTCCATCTTTATTCTTAGCAAATGAACCCAAGAAACAGGCTAACATCTGACAAAATATCAACTAGACATCAAACCAAAACTAATCAGAAGAGATATGAAAGGACACTATATCTTCATTAAAGTAAAAGATTCATTGAGAGGATATTACAGTTCTAAATATCTATTTACCAAACATAATACTAACCAAGGTCATAAAAAGAAACACCACTACAGCTAAAATGACATATTGACCTTAGCACACCAATAGTGGGTGACTTCACTATTTTACTTCTCTCCAATAGACAAGTCATCCAAATGAAAATAAAAAGAGAAATGTTGGAGATGAATACCAATACCATCATTAAATAAATGGACCTGACAGACTTCTCCCAAATGTTAAATGTATATTTTATTCTCTTTCTCCAAAATTGACCATGTATTAACTAGGAAACAAAGCACATCACCATACACACACACACACACACACACACACACACACACACACACACACACACACATTAAAATAAAACTCTACATCCTATCATGGATTAAAGCTTGGTATCAACAACAATAAAAACAGGAGAAAGTTTTCAAACTCATGGAATCCAAACAACTTGATACTGAAAGAAAACTGAGTCAGGACAGAAATCAAGAAAGAATTTAAGAAGTTTTTAGAGATGACTGAAAATGAAAACACAATACACCCAAACCTATGAGACTCAATAATGGAGATTTTAAGAGGCAAGTTGATAGCACTAAGTGCCTACATAAAAGTAAAAAAACCTGGAGAAATCCTATATTAATAATTTAATTACATGCTTGAAAGCTCTAGAAAAACAAAAAGAAATAATACCACCCCAAACTGACAGAAAGTTTTTTAGTCAGGCTTCTTGCAGAAGAGATAGATAGATAGATAGATAGATAGATAGATAGATAGATAGACAGACAGACAAACAGACAGGAAGAGACTTACAGATTGTGGTCCTGCTAGCCCAACAATGACTGCCTAAATATAGAAGGTCCAAGAATCCAGTAGTTGTTTAGTTCAGAAGGCTAGATGTCTCTGCTGGTGTAAACTATATACTGGAATCCCAAAGAACTAGTAGGCTATAACACCAGTGAAGAAATGAACTAGCAAGAAGGTAAAGAGAGAAAGCTTCCTCCTTCCATAACCTTTACATAGGCTGCAAGCAGAACGTTGGCCCAGATTAAAGGTATGTTCCCCCTCAGAAGATCTAGATTGAAAATGTATATTTCCATCTCAAAGATCTGGATTAGAAATGTGTCTTCCCTTCAGGTTCCATATCTCCACTACTCAGAGTCTCAGCTAAGGTCACTCCATTGATATCTGGCAAGCCTTCAAGACACCCATGTCCACCCACCCCCCATGCAAGCTGCAGGTTTCCATTCATTCTCATGGCCATCTGGCCATCTCTCCTGTCCCTCCCACACCTGATCCTGAAACACTGCATTCCCCTCCCCATCCCCTCTCCCATCTAGTTCCCTCCATCCATCTGCCTCATATGACTATTTTATCTCCCCTTCTAAGTGAGATTCAAGCATCATCACTTGGGCCTTCCATCTTGTTTAGCTTCTTTGGGTCTGTGGAGTGTGTCGTGGGTATACTGTACTTTATGGTAAATATTCACTCCTGTAGCCAGGAAAGAACCCCAGTGAAGGAATAAGAATACCAACCTACCCACAAAATTTTGGACCCAAAATTAATCTTATCTATAAGAAACATGGGGACAAAGATGGAGCAGACACTGAGGGAATGGCCGCAGCAATAACCAGCCCATCTGGAGACTCATCCGGTTGGCAAGCATTAGGCTTGCATTCCCATATATAGTAGGGACCTAGCCCCTACCCCATATGTAGCAGATGTGCAACTTGGCCTTCATGTGGGTCTGCCAACAACTGGAGCAGGGGCTGTTCCTAAAGCTGTATTAAAAGTATCTCTGATACTATTAATGATGCTCTGTTATGCTTGCAGACAGGAACCTAACAAAACTGTCCTCTGATTCCACCCAGCAGCTGACTGAAACAGATGTAGAGACTTACAGTCAAACATTGGGTGGAGCTCAGGGACTCCTATGGAATAGTTGGGGGAAGGCTTGAAGGCCCCAAAGAAGATAGGAACTCAACAGGAAGACCAACAGAGTCAACTAATCTGGATCCTTGGGGGCTCCCAGAGGCTGAACCATCAACCAAAGAACATGCATGGGCTGGTCCTAGCCCTCCCCCCATATGTAGCAGATATACAGCTTGACCTTCAAGTGAGTCCCCAACAACTGGAGCAGTGGCTGTCCCTAAAGCTGTTTCCTGTCTGGATTATACATTCCCCTACTGGACTGCCTTGTCTGGCCTCAGTGGGAGAGGATGTGCCTAGCCCTACAGAGACTTGATGTGCCTGGAGGGGTGGTGGAGGGTGAGGTGGGGTATATAGGGGTTCTCTACACTCTAAGAAGAGAAAGGGAGGGGGAGGAGGAAAGGAAAGGGAATGTGGGGGGGAGACCGGAAGTGGGGCAGTGATGGGGATACAAGGTGAATAAATATATTAATTAATGAAAAAAAAGAAATGGGTCTTCCTGCTTAAAATGATTTAATTAAGAAATCAAAATGGTGTACCCAACCATTTTTGTTATAGTTGATTACTACATGTAATCAAGTTGACAACCAAGAATAGCCATCACAAAGAGTCAGCGTCTTGAGTTTCCATTGCTGTTAAGACACACCATGACCAAGGGAACATTTACAAAAGAAAACATTTAATTGGGGCTGGCAGAGCTTGAGCACAAGAGACCTCAAAGCCTGCCTCCACAGTGACACACTTTGTTCAACAAGACCACACCTACTCCAACAAGGCCATACTTCCTAATAGTCCCCAAATCCACATTCTTCCAAACAAAAGCATGGTCAGGCCTATCACAGCAATACCCCAGTCCCTGATACCAACTTCAGTCTTAGTTAGGGTTTTACTGTTGTCAACAGACACCATGACCAAGGCAACTCTTACAACATTTAATTGGGGCTGCTTACAGGTTCAGAGGTTCAGTCCATTATCATCAAGGCAGGAACATGGAGGCATTCAGGCAGGCAGGGTGCAGGCAGAGCCGAGAGTTTGACATTTTCATCTGAAGGCCGCTAGTGGAAGGCAGACTTCAAGACAGATAGGATGAGGATCTTAAAGACCACACCCACATTGCCACGCCTATTTCAACAAGGTCACACCCACTCCAACAGGGCCACGTTTTCTAATAGTGCCACTCCATGGGCTGAGCATATACAAACCATCACAGCACCCATACATGATAATTAACACAGAGACCCACAACGTGCAAAAATTGAGAGATTTTATTGCACTATGTGGAATGTCTTCTTCAAACCCTCCCCTCAAGGCTCAAGGGTCTATGAGGGAGAGATGGTAGAAAGACTATAACAACCAGAGATGGTAGATGATTTCAAGGAGAGTGTGTCTTTAAGGTACAACAGGACTAATAGACACACATATGAACTCACAGAACTGTGATAGTATACGCAAGACCCACTCAGGTTCAAACCTGGAAAAGTCTCAGCCCTTAGAAGGAGAGATAGCCATTAAATCCCATCCCTAATCAAGAAGCTATTTGCAATTGGTATCTGGTGGGAAATGGAAAATCTATTTTCTCCAGTAGAGTGTCATTGGGTATATAAATCATACTTCAAGACAGGCCAACATAAAATAGACTCCATGTTTTTGTGTACGCCTTTTGTTTTTTCTTTATTTTGATTTTTTTTTTAGAGAGAGAGAGAGCATAATGTTGGGGTGGAAAAATATGAACAAAGTATACTATGTAAAAAAATGGAACCACAGCTCCAACTTTTGGATTTCAGGGAGAAAAATAAAAGCAAAGAAGCAAACAATTCATATATGAAAAAAGAGAGTTGCTTTATTTACTTTTCTGCCTTACACCATTTAGGATAAATGAGGAGCCATTGAAGGAGTATTAAAAAGTAACCTTGTGGGTTAGCTGAAGTTCTCTGGGAGGAAAAAAGTCACACATACAGTGAACTTTGTACATGGTTGATTAACTGACTAAGTTGTGAGTGTAATGGGGGAGTTCAGCTGTTGCAGTTCCAGAGCTGAATTATCTTAAACTATCTTAACCCTTACCCCACCCAAAATGGTGATGCATTGTTCAACTCTGCGAGTGACCTAAACCTTCTTCCGGGTATTAGGTAAGTTCTTTTGGAATGTGTGCACAGATGGTCAGCTTTCCCTGACCTAAAGGCAGTGAGGGAATGCCGTTAGATAGTATCTGAAGCCCACAGCTGAAGTTTCTCCTGTTTGCTCTAACGCCTACCCAAGGCTTCCCCCAGTGTCTTTTAAAAGTTTCCTGATTTATAGTTCTCTTTGTTTTGGAGCTATAAAATTTTCATGAGGCTGGTTGGGTAAGAGGCTTATCTTACAAAGGAACTTGTGGCATAAGTCTGGGGACCTGGGTTCAATCCACGGGAATTCAAGTAAAGGAAGGTGGAAGGAAAGAAGTAACTACACAATGTTATCTTCTGATTTCCACTTTTTCCCCTCTGCGCACATGTCACGCGCACACAAGTTAATAATAAACAGCAGCAACAACAACACCAACAAAACCCCAGGAATCTGTTACCACATTGCAACATAGAACTTGGGGTAACCTAAAGTTGTGGACCTTGGACCTGGTCACTTATCTTTGATTCCAGAATAAACCACTTTTTAATTTATTTTGAGATGAGTGCTGTCTTTTTTATGTTCTCATATGGAACCATTAAAAATTGTGTTTCCGGCCTGATGATGGTGCTTGCTTTTAATCCCAGTACTTGGGAGGCAGAGAGAGAGAGAGGCCGATCTCTGAGTTCGAGGCCACCCTGGTATATAGAGTTCCAAGACTGTCAGGGCTACACAGAGAAACCCTGTCTCAAAATATGAAAAAAAAATCTTGTTTCCAGAGTATTTAATAACAACAGAAACTACTTGTGATATAAATGACAAAGTAAGCAATAAAATTATAGAATATGCTCTCAAATGTATAAGATTATAGAACAGATATATTAATAAGGAATCAGCTTAATAAACATTTTGATTTTTGCCTAGTTTGTACGACTAAAGTTACTTTTGTTGTGTTTTTATTTCACTCAGTTTTAGAAAAACAAATACCAGCATATTTCCCTTACACTTCGAAAAACATACTAAAAAATCGTTATGATGAATGATCAGGTAGAAAGTAGAAAGGAGAGTTTAAGTTAACATGGTGGATTGTGCATGGTCTTTCCCCAGTCCCATTTCAAATTCCTTAAAAAAGAACGAAATCGTAGATTTGTTTATACAATTTCTCCCACCCCACGTATTTTTTTTCTTTCTTTTCCTCTTTTCTTTTTCTGCTTGTGAGGAATTCCTGGAAGATAGAAAGCAGATGGAGCCTCAGTGAAGTATGCAGTTGGGCAGCAGACAGCCTGCAGGGGAGGAGGGGAGCTGTGCTGTCTGGTTCTGGTGGGAATGAACCGGTTGGGGGCCACAGGAGTAAAGGAGAGCGCCTGTGTCAGTGTGGCTGCCCCAGGAGCGGAAGGCAGGACGGAAGCGGGAGGGGTGGAGGAAAGGAGAGGGCGGGCTCAGAGGAGGAGGATTCCCTAAGCAACAAAAATCCCGGTTTCGCAGATTGGCCAAGCTGACAAGCGCTGCCAAGACCAGGCCGCGCAAAGCGCAAACTGCTGGAAGACGTGCTACTGCCTGCACTTTCGTTGCCGCCAACATCCCTGTTATCTCCGGTCCACGTTAACTGTCGACTTCTTCTCTGGTGCCGTTCTGCGACCGCAGCAGCGTTGACAACAACAGCTAAGTGGCGGATTCTGGCTGGGACGTGGGCTTGGGAGTCCGGGAAGGCGCCAGGGGCGGACAGAACGAACCCGGGAGCCCGCCATCTCTCTCTAGCCATCACTATTGCAGTCACCCCTCCCTGAAGGAGGAGAAAAGCACTAGTGAGAGGCACTCTCTGTCTCAGTTCCCAGTCAGTTAGCTCGCTTCTGACAAAATCGGAAAAGAGGACTGATACAGTCTCTCGGATCGTGAAAAATATCTGCCATTGAACACTGCTGACTGTTAGTCAGCTTGTTAAGCGAAGGGCAGCTTTACTTCGGCCACAGAAGACCTGAGCCATGTCTCCTCCGACCGTGCCTCCTACTGGGGTAGATGGTGTGTCCGCGTACCTGATGAAGAAAAGGCACACTCACAAGAAGCAGCGCCGTAAGCCCACTTTCCTCACTCATAGGAACATCGTGGGCTGCCGCATTCAACACGGCTGGAAAGAAGGCAATGAGCCAGTGGAGCAGTGGAAGGGAACTGTGCTCGAGCAGGTTTCCGTGAAGCCCACTCTGTATATCATCAAATATGACGGCAAAGACAGTGTGTACGGACTAGAACTGCACAGAGATAAGAGAGTTTTAGCGCTGGAAATTCTTCCTGAGAGAGTTCCTTCTCCGCGCATCGACTCTCGCCTGGCTGATTCCCTGGTTGGGAAGGCAGTGGGGCATGTGTTCGAAGGTGAGCATGGAAAGAAAGATGAGTGGAAGGGGATGGTGCTGGCGCGAGCCCCCATAATGGATACTTGGTTTTACATCACCTACGAGAAAGATCCGGTCCTCTATATGTACACCCTGCTGGACGACTACAAAGATGGTGACCTGCGTATCATTCCAGATTCCAACTACTACTTCCCTACAGCAGAACAGGAGCCTGGAGAGGTGCTCGACAGTCTCGTGGGCAAGCAGGTGGAACACGCCAAAGACGACGGATCCAAGAGAACTGGAATTTTTATTCATCAGGTGGTAGCCAAGCCATCTGTCTACTTCATCAAGTTTGACGATGATATTCACATTTATGTCTACGGCTTGGTGAAAACCCCCTAAATTTATAGACCTCTTTAGAGGTAAAATATTTTACGTTCTCAAAATTAGGTTTTTCTGAGGACAATTTCTAGGTCAAAAGTTCCGGACAGTGGCTAAATCGTATTGTGCCTCCATATCTTATATTGACTATTTCCCAGTTCTGACTCAAGCATATGTTGGTACTTTTGTTCTTTATTTGTTTTGTAATTGAAAATTTAAAGTTGTTGCTAAGAGGGGGAAAGTTTGGATTCACCGAAACGACTCAAAAGAAGATAAACTCTGCAACGTGTCTTCTGCTCCTCTCCCCCCTTTTAATTCTTCCAGTTAATTAGTTTGAGAATTTGGCATTTTTCTTAGGATGTTTTTCCTGCTCTCTAGCAGAAACTTTGATGTAGTTTTTGCAGAACTGACCTACCAGATGATAGAGTTTTTGATAAATGGCACAGTCAGTCTCTGTCCTTCACTCTCACACTTCCTCTCACCACTGTTCACAGTAAACATAGATGTGCCGAAAAGTATCCATTCTGGTGTTGGTGGTCATTTATTTCCCTTTTTACTCATAATGATGTTTTATTGTATTAAGGTGCTCTCATTTCTGTAGAAATGTTATGTAGGCATATACTAGTTTTAAGAAATATTGCAAGGTTGCCATCCACTGGTCTTTAATGTTGACAGAAAGTTCCATGATTTTCCTGATTACATTCTTTTTGATGTTTACCTGACTCAGTGAGATTTTTTTCTCTTTTTTGATTTGCTAATTCCTATCCTTTGTTCTTTTATATATTCAGTTGATATTTTCCATGTAAACGTGTAGGAATCTCTAGTACGAAAGTGCATTTAAACTTTTTTATTTCATGTGTTAATGAATTTTGCATTGTTTTTAATCTTGATTTTATTGTTCACTTTACAACTTTAAAAACTTTAATTTTATAATTTTTAAACATCTATGTCTTTTTATAAAGTTTTAGTTTCCTTTCTTTTTCAGGCAGGTGTCCCTAACCTCAGTCAAACCAATATTGACTTTGTTTTTCTCTTATAATCTTAATTATATTTAAATTTTCTATCTATCTGAAATTCAATTTTGCATACTAATACATAGAGATTCAACTCTAAATATTTTTGCATTAAATATTCTACTGTAGAAATGACTTTTTTTAAAAAAAAATCACTATTTTTCAAATTTCAGAGTGAAAGTTCATTTTAAACATAGTACCAGGCCATAAGTTTCAGAAACTGGAATAACAAATTCCCTTTTAATAGTTATTTTTTCTTTCTTATTATAATTTATCCTCAACACTCATCCTTTCAAAAGAAAAACCAATGCATTTTATTGATATTTTGAAAGGGTCTGATACCTATCAGAATTGCATCAATTTTCTGTATTCTTATATACAAGAATAAAATTAGTGAGATTTGGTAGATCATTGAAATATTTTTATCTTGTTTTTAAACCATTCTTCATATAGATCATTCATATCGAATGGAATTTATTTTTGCAGTCATCAAATTTTGTACTAAGTTGAATATTTTCCTTCTTATATGTAACTTTTTATTTTTATCAATAGAGGAAATCTACAGATTTTATATTTTTATCTTTTATCCAATGATTTATTTAATCCTATATGTTACATTGGATTTTAAATTAGAAACTTTTGGATTTTCTTGATATATACAATCATTTTGTTTGTAAATACAGATAATTTTATTTCTTCTAATGCTTATACTTACTAGTATAGCATTAGCTGGCTTTTCTAGAGCAGTGTTATGTGATGATGATGGCAGGCATGCTTGTCCTATCTCTAATTTTGATGAGAATGACTTTATTGTTTCATGTGTGACTTTATCGTTGATTGTTAGTTAGTAGTTAGTCATAGTTTAGAAAGTTCTTCTGTTCCTGTTTTTATATAGTATTACTATTAGAAATGTCTCCTTGATTTTATCAATGTCTTTTCAATATCCATTATCAAACTTATATAGTTTTTCTTTTAATTTGTTGATGTATGATTTATAAGAAAGCTAGATATATAGTATTAAGCCAAACCTGTATTTCTGGAATAAATCCTACTTGGTTACAGTAAAATAGACATTATTTTGCTGTATTTTATTGACCAATAATTCATTCATAATTGGATTTGCATTCCAAAGGAAAATTACAGTTTTAGATTACTCTTTGTATTTTTAATTGAATTAACAAACAACAGGTTGTCATTTTTTTCATAAGCTCTCTCTATAAAGCTTTGTTATTAAAATTCTACTAGCTTAAAGAAATGACTGAGTGAAATAGCATTAGAAATATTTTTTTTAAATTAGCTGGGAATAAGCTATAAAACATCCTAATCCTGGGAATGAATTTTATTACGTATCTTCAATGCATTTCCTGATTTTTCCCAGTGGTAATTGGCTTTTTCAGACTTTTTGTTAATACAGAATATATATTTTTTCTGTCATTTACAGAATATATATTCTCTTTCAATTACATACTAAGTTGAAAGTTGCTTATTTTATAAAGTTTGCTGATTATTTTTATGTGCTTTATGTCGTTATGTATTTGCCCAGTTCAGAAAATGTAATAAAATCATGCTATAACGACAGCATAATTATCTTTTATTCTTTTTACTAGAAAAAATAAGGCAGAATATAAAAATTATCAAAGATGAAAACATTTGTTTACCTCCCCAAATTAGAAAATATCTATATTGACATGTTTGCTTTTGTGCAGATTTATATTGCAATGATCAGTGTTGATGTCTAATAAATTCATTTGCAACTACCACACCACCTCTTCTGCAGAGGCAAACACTGTCATGAATTTGGTGCTGATGTTTTATATATTTACTAAAAATAAATTATATACAAATAAAACTATAACCAATAATAGTAGTGACTTGTGTTTTCTACTAATGTTTAGATGAATGGACAACTTTATATTTTATTTTTTTATATATAGTTTTTTTCTTTCTTTTTTTTTTTCGGAGCTGGGGACCGAACCCAGGGCCTTGTGCTTGCTAGGCAAGCGCTCTACCACTGAGCTAAACCCCCAACCCTTTTTTTTTATATATTTTTATTGGTTATTTATTTGTTTACATTTTTCCAGAGCTGAGGACTGAACCCAGGGCCTTGCACTTGCTAGGCAAGCACTCTACTTGTGAGCTAAATCCCCAAACCCAACATTTCAAATGTTATCCCCTTCCCAGGTTTCCCCTCCACAAACTCCCTATTCCTTCCTCCTCCCCGCTGCTTCTATGAGGGGCTCCCCCACCCACTCTCCCACCTCCCCACCCTGACATTCTCCTACACTGGGGCATTGAGCTTCCACAGGACCAAGGGCCAACAGTCCCAGTGATGCCTGACAAGGCCCTCTGCTACAGCTGAAGCCAAGGATCCCTTTGGATGGTGGTTTAGTCCTTGGGAACTCTTGGGGGGGTGTCTGGTTGGTTGATATTCTTCCTATGGGATTGCAAACCCCTTCAGCTTCTTCAGTCCTCTCCCTAACTCCTGCATTGGGGTCCCCATGCTCAGTCCAATGGTTGCCTGTGACATCACATCTGTATTGGCTGTCTGTCAGCCTTCTCAGGAGACAGCTGCCTATATCCTGTCCTTAAACGCCCATGAGCATCAGCACAGTGACTGGGTTTGTGCCTGCATGGAAATGGATCTGGGTGGGGCAGTCTCTGGATGGCCTTTCCTTCAGACTCTGCTCCGCTCTTTGTCCCTGTATTTCCTTTAGACAGGAGCAATTCTGGGTTAAAATTTTGAGAAGGGTAGGGGGCCCATCCCTCAACTGGGGGCTGTGCCTATCTAGTGGAAATGGTCTCAACAGGTTCTCCCTCCCTTTTGTTGGGTATTTCAGCTAATGTCATCCTGGTTGGGTCCTGGGAGCCTCTTGCTTCCCTGGCATCTGGGAATTTCTAGTGGCTACCCCCAGTTCCCCATCCCCAACTGCTACACACCTCCGTTCAATTTCTTCTCTCATGCATTATATGCTAACTGGTTTCCCTTACCTCCACTCCTCCAAGTCCCTTGCTCCACCTCCCCTTTCTCCCAGATCCACTCCTCCATTTCCCTTCAGAAAAGATCAGGCCTCCCAGGGATATTAACCAAGCATGGCATATCGTGTTACAATAAGTCTAGGACCCTCCCCTTGTATTAAGCCTGGACGAAGCAACTAGGAAGAAAATGATCCCAAAAGCAGGCAAAAGAGTCAGTGACACCCCCCAGTCTCACTATTAGGAGTCCCACAAGAACATTCAGTTATACAACCATAACAAATGCAGAAGATCTAGCTCAGACCCATGCAGTCTCTTTGATTGTCTCCTTAGTCTCCGTGAGCCCCTATGAGCCCTGCTTAGCTGATTCTGTGGGGACAGGTGGAATTTATTCTGGTTTCGTTGTAGGGAATCTTTTAAATGCTAATTGCTGTTAACATTTATTTCCCTAACACTGGAGTTAACATGATCATAGTCCTAGAGCTGAATAAAGAAGACAAATCTCAACTTCCAACAGAACTTACAGTACATATGCATCAACCTTCTCATAGTTCTAGGCCAGACATAGACTTGTTACATTTCTTGTAAGATATTAGAATATTTCATATTGTAACAGTTAGAAAGAGGGTAACCCTAACTCTGACTCACTTTCAAATTTGGGAGTTTGCTATTTAGGGAAACTGGCAGTGGTCAAAACAAAAATCTTCCTGTTTTAGACAGAAAAGTCTATCTAGGCCCTGAGTCATGAACTGTGAATTGAATTGTTACATGACATTGGATCACAGACGAAATGAAAACTCTGTTTTTATGGCCTAGAGGGCTTTGAGGAATAGATTATTAAACAGTGTAGACAAATGTAGCTATGAACTGTTCTTTATGTTCCAAATCTTAGAGTTTATGTTGCCATGTACTGATTTGAGTATATACCAAGATTAAGCTATATTCATAGCTGGATTTGAGTCTAGCTACAACTCTGGTTTAGCAGTTGAGAATACAATATGACTTATTCTGAAGAATATAGAACAAATAAAGTCAGTGTAGAATACTGTGTTACCCTATAAACTTTCCTAGCTTTTGGACGAGAACCATTTCGAATTTTCCGTAGTAAAATTTTTCACACGTAATTGCTTGAGTCAGAAAGAGGTTCAGCAAACCACTGAACTGAGAACAGGACCCCCGTTGAAGGAATCAGAGAAAGAACTGGAAAGCTTGAAGGGGCTCGAGACCCCATATGAACAACAATGCCAAGCAACCAGAGCTTCCAGGGACTAAGCCACTACCTAAAGACTATACATGGACTGACCCTGGACTCTGACCTATAGGTAGCATTGAATATCTAGTAAGATCTCACCAGTGGAAGGGAGGCCTGTCCAGTAAGACTGAACGTGATTGTTGGGGGGGGTGGCAATGGGGGGAGGATGGGAGGGGAACACTATAAGAAGGGGAGGGGGGGTTGGGGGATGTTGGCCAGTAAAAGGGGGAAAGGGAATAACACCCTAAATGTAAATAAAAATACTCAAGTTAATAAAAAAAAAGAAAGAAAGAAAAGAGGTTCACTTATTGGGAAATGAATACATCTGTCTAAATTTCTATTTTATTTGAGATCTTCCTGTCTAAAGGAAACTCATTTTCTCCTACACATATAGATTCAGATCCTGCATGTTTACAATGTGATACTGTAGTTCCTTCATTCTGAGTATCAGAGAAAGGCTTTTAACTGTTCTAACACTGTTATAGGAGAGGAAATGTACAGAAACAAAGTCTTTGATTCCCCAGTACATAAACGTACATCATAGTAAGTAAAGGCAGATTCTTATTTCTCCTAGCACATTTTCTGGAATGAGTATTTTACTGTATTGCTGTCATATATGCTGTACATATATGAAGATAGCTAGGAAGGAAAAGCAAAACAACAGAAATTAAACAGAGGCATGACTGGGTCCAGGGGTATGCTAGTCTGTATTTAGAGAGATGCCATTTAAGCACTTAAAGTGAGGAAACAAACTGTGTTTCAGATACATTCAGATGGAGTATGTACAGTTAGACGTTTCTTGCTACAGCCAAAAATGACCAGACTGAATGTGAGAAGAGACTGAGGGAGATAATACAGATACAAAAGCCCAAACAAAATAAATTCCTACATTATCGGACCTCAACTACTTGGAGTCTGACCTCATAACTTGCAAGGTCTTATACAATCATTTAGGGAGCAGAGCTTAGTGGTAGAATATTTGTCTGTAAATATTTAGAGCATAAGTCCAAATGATCTGTGTTATTTCACCCCAAATCTTAGGAAATACAAATGGTGCTAAAATATTTACTACTTAATGCAATAGTGATAGCCTTACTTTTTTTTTGAGCTGAATGATTTGGCTATTTGTTTTTAAATCTTTAACGTATTATTTTGTTATTTTTTGTATATGTCTTTTGTTAATTTTTATACATGTCCTTAAATTATTATTTTGTTATCTTTTCTGTATGTCTGTGCATCATCTACATGCCCAGTGCCAGATAGAAACTAGAAGATGGTGTTGGATCTCCTGGAACTGGAGTTACTAAGGTTATAAGTTATCATGTGGTTGCTGAGAATCAAACCCCAGTCCTCTGGAAGAGCAGCTAATGCTCTAAGTGCTGAGCATTGTCTCCAGCTTTATTTATTTATTTATTTATTTATTTATTTATTTATTTATTTATTTATTTAAGAATCACATATATTTATCCAGATACCTCAAACAGAGGCTTTGGAGGTTAAAATAAAGTAATTTTTCTTAACTATTATGAATGAACTCCAATTACCTATTTCTCTCTCTGAGGATCCACTTACCTTGTTTCTGTCTCTTCTACATAGAGGGTGTCCTTTACAAAGTCATTTATATCCATTATGGTGCAGTCAATTCTTTTCTCCCTGCACCATTGGTGCATCATTCTCAGCATATCTGCATGAATGAAGGTGTGTCTGCAGCAGCAGCTTGTCCACGAGGAATCCACACATAATGTGAGGATTCCTTTTTCCCTTGTCTACCTTTGCCTTTCTTCACTCCGACAGACATACACTGTGAGAACTTCATCTATCCTTTCCTACTCTCTCCTACTCCTGTCCTGGAAACACTACTCTTCAGAGCGGGAAGGTACACAGCATGCGAATGGCAGTATTTCTAGATCTCTCCCTGCTAATAACTATGGCTTTTGTTTTCATGGTGAGTCCTTCTTCCCACTTACTTTTCATTTGTAAAGTTTCCCTTTGCAGTGGGTCTGATCTGATTAACTGAACATGTTACAGTGAAATCTGGTTCTATAGTTACAGGTGGAGAAGTTCTTTTTTCTCAGGAAGGCCATGATTAAGGCACTCCTGAAAACAGTGGAGGGCTGTTGCCCTATGAGACACATTTGGTATAATAAGTCTCATGTTCCCTATTCCTCTGGCTGTCTACTGGGAGGCATTATCAAAAATTAATCAAAGTTTGAACCACAGATTCTCAAAATTAATAGTAATATGTATTTTCCTTGGTAACAAAATTTGATCGTTGTACCCATTCCTATCAAGAATACTGGCTGCATCATAGCTATACCCTGTGATTAGATCTCAGACCATAATTTAGAAACTCGTAGTGTGAAATAATAAAAAAAAGCACCCATACTACCGCCTGGCAAGGCACGGAAGGCTGGATGGCCTGGCCTGTTCTTAGCCCGGCAGACATTCTAACTCCGAGCTCGAACTTTCTCCATCTGGCTCGCTAAAGTCCCCATGGTGGGTCGCTGCCTTGCCGGCTCCACTCTTCCAAATCCCCACTTGGGGTGGACTTCTCGCAAATCCATGCTTTGCCACCATACCTTTCTTTCTGGAACCCAGTTGAGTTGCTGCATGAAGAAAAACACCACGCAAACTTATTTTAGAATCAACAGGTAACACAATCACTGGGCACAGCAACTAGCATCCTAATTTTGTATGCTATATTAAATATAACTCCTCCGGTGGTGAATCCTGGTGGGTCCGCCACTCGAAACCGGGGCCTCCAGCGTCCTGCATTCTGTCTCGCTCCTTTGCCCTCCGCAGTCCAAAACAGCCATTCCTGTCTCCTGCCTTCCTCTTCCTGACCCGGAAGTCCCGCCTACTCCTTGCCCAGTGATTGGTTCCTAGAAATCTCCGCCGCCGCCGCCCCCCCCCCCCCAGAGCTGGGGACCGAACCCAGGGCCTTGCGCTTGCTAGGCAAGAGCTCTACCACTGAGCTAAATCCCCAACCCAGAAATCTTTATTCATTAGGGGAAGGTTCTTTTTTTTCCTCATCTTTATTAACTTGGATATTTCCTATTTACATTTCAAATGTTATTCCCTTTCCCGGTTTCCAGACCAACATCCCCCTAGCTCCTCCCCCTCCCCTTCTATATGGGTGTTCCCCTCCCCATCCTCCCCCCATTACCGCCCTCCCTCCCAACAATCACGTTCACTTGGGGTTCAGTCTTGGCAGGACCCAGGGCTTCCCCTTCCACTGGTGCCCTTACTAGGATATTCATTGTTACCTATGAGGTCAGAGTCCAGGTTCAGTCCATGTATAGTCTTTGGGTAGTGGCTTAGTCCCTGGAAGCTCTGGTTGCTTGGCATTGTTGTACATATGCCAGTCCTTTCTCTGATTCCTTTGATGGGGGTCCCATCTCAGATCAGTGGTTTGCTGCTGGCATTCGCCTCTGTATTTGCAGTATTCTGAGTGTGTCTCTCAGGAGAGATCTACATCTGGTTCCTGTCAGCCTGCACTTATTTGCTTCATCCATCTTGTCTAATTGGGTGGCTGTATATGTATGGGCCACATGTGGGGCAGGCTCTGAATGGGCGTTCCTTCAGCCTCTGTTCTAAACTTTGCCTCCCTATTCCCTGCCAAGGGTATTCTTGTTCCCCTTTTTAAAGAAAGAGTGAAGCATCCGTATTTTGGTCATCCTTCTTGAGTTTCATGTGTTCTGTGCATCTAGAGTAATTGAGCAATTGGGCCTAATAGCCACTTATCAATGAGTGCATACCATGTGTGTTTTCTGTGATTAGGTTACCTCACTCAGGATGATATTTTCCAGTTCCATCCATAGTCACCTGAGTATGTGATTCACTGCTCGTCCTAGGCAGCCCCTCTTGGGGAAGAGGAATTAACATCAAAATACAAATAGCACCAGGGCTGTCCACAACAGAAACATACTCAGAGATTCCTTATATCTAAGTTTTCATAATCTTGTCACAGAATTCTCAGCTGTGAAAAGTGTGTCGCAATGTGCTTTAATGGATTAGCTCATCTCCTCTATCCTCAGTACCAGAAGACCATTCCTTTGTGTGCACACAAGCTATTGTTCAACTATGGCTCCCCCACCGGCAGCCACCCTTCTACTTAACAGCTTGGTTCCAACTCCTTCTCTTTGACCTTCTCTCCTATTGCTCTTCTTTTTGGCCTGCAAAACTTTTTGAATTGTTTCTTTTCATTACTCAGATACACCTTTTCCTTTGCACATTTACTCTGGACCGTCATATGGGGGGAATTTAGGAAACTCCTAGAGACTATCCCCCTTTCCCTATGAAAATACCAACTTCTTTCCTAAGGTGACCAATAAAGACGATAGCACCATACGCGTAGGTGGCTCCTTTTCCTGTCCCAAATACAATTCAGATGAAAGTCACTTAGCCAGGAACCATTAACCTTCATTATAGAATTATTAGGCTAACTGTGGCCTTTTACCTAACCTGGCAAGACATCTAAATCATCATAACTACCTGCTAATTGTATAAGAAGTCCCTTGTCTTGTCTTTAGTCTATACCTAATCAGGCTCAATTGTCATGTCTGAGGCAGAGTTCTACTGGATATATCAGACCACTGGCATAAGAAGCAATGAGGGAATGACTAATCAAATTCTGTGATTACCTGTACTGGTGGGAATGAATAATTATCAATTCTTTTAACAATAACAAGTTATGAGGGATAACATTGAGTGTTCCCAAAAACTCTGCTCTTTCAGTTTAGGCTAGTTTAAACCACAGATCCTTAGAGTACAGAGGTGCTTATAAGCCAAATATCTCCAGATAGTACACAAAAACTTCGAAAACTAGGCAAGGCATCTCAGACTCCTTTCCTTACTTTATTAAAGACAACTGTCTGCGCTCTCTCTGTCTCTCTCTGTCTCTGTCTCTGTCTCTCTCTCTCCCTCACCCCATTTTCCTCTCTCCCTCTCTCCCTCCCTCCCCCCTCTTTTTCCCTCTCATTATCTTTGAGATAATATTTCTTGCCATTTATATATTTTTGATAAATGCAGAACAATTTTTTCTTTTATTCCTTTTATTAACCACAATTTTTTTCATACGATATAGTCTGAATGCAGTTTCCCTTCGCTCCCCCTACTCCTCCCAGTTCTTCTCTACCTCACCTCACCTCCAGATCCACTCTCTTTCTGTCTTTCATTAGAAAAGAACAGGCTTCAAAAAGATAACAAAATATAACAAAATAAAATATAACAAGATAAAACAAAGCCCATCATATTGAAATTAGGCAGGCCAAGACAACAGAAAAATGAAAGAGAAGGCATAAGAATCAGAGACCCACTCATTTACATATCCAGGAGTGCCATAAAAATACTAACTGAAAGCTATAACAGGGGACCTAGTGTAGACCTGTGTGGGCCCTGTGCTTGCTACTTCAGTCGTTGTCAGTTCATATAAGCTTTGCTCAGTTGTTTTAGGAGGCCTTTTTCTCCTGGCGTCCTGTATCTCCTGTCTTCCCCACTCCTCCCTCCTCTTCCTCAGGGTTCCTGAGCTCTAAGGGGAAGGATTTGATGGACACTGAATAAGGCACCAATCTATAAGTATAGCAGAATATCATTAGGAGTCATTTTATTGTTACTTTTTTTGACCAGTAATATTTGGTTTTACCCTAAGTTGCTGGGCTTTCTATCTAGACTCTGGTTCTTGGTCACTCCAGCAGTGTCAGCAATGGTTCCATCTCATGAGGAAAAAAGAGGTTAAAGCTAAGCTCAATGTATTTTCACAGGGACTGCCTCTTTCTTGTCCTGTTAAATAAGTCTTAGAGCTTTAGCTAATAATGACAGCCAGGTTCACTCAAAGGAAACTAGCCCAGTCTTTGACTGAATAGAAGTCTTTCCTATTATCACCATGATGAGCTAGGACATTTCAACCAAAGGAGGTCACAAAGCTATCAGGTTAGAAATTTCCACCAGAGCCATGCACAATCTGAAAATTAGGGATAATTTGAAAAGAAGATTGTTCCTATCTCCTTCTTGAAGGAGAACCAACCTCCTCCTGAGGACCTCACACTCATGTCAAATGTGAAAATGGAAAAATCCTCCAGATTGTCTTTGCCCCTAAAATTTAAGGCCCTACAAGAAGCCGCCACACTTCCAAAATCAATGCCCATTAAGTAGGGACACCATGTTTTGAAATTTGGCTATATTTAAGACTTTTTGAGACTCCAAAAGCATTTCTGACACCAAGTCCTTTGAGCCTTAATGGTTTAGAGCCTGAGACCTCAAGTCATGCCTGTACTTTCTCACTCAGACCTACATTGCCCAAAGTGCTCCCCCTGAAGTCTGGGATACTTTTATTGTTATGTACATACTCTCAGCTATGCTGTCATAAGTAGTTATAAGGACTTTAGCAATATTTTCTGAAGACCTCAATATCCCTTAAAGCCTAAAGCATGGGAAGGCTTAGAGTTTCTCATTGATACCTTCCTACCTAGTAGGTTATTACACCAATGTAAAAAATCGAATATTCCCATCTTAACAAAATGAACAAGATGAATCCGAGGAATAGCCTGAGGTCTATAAATTAGGCTGTGGTCCTGATCCACCCCAAAGTTACTAAGTTTTATATCCATTTTGGACAAATGACCACCAAGAACAGGAGTAGCATTGTAGCGGAGCCAGCTGGAGCCTAGAGGACAAGCTGTGCGTGTGTTACAGAGCCAGAGAAGTGGCCCAAGCCACTGGGGGGGGGGGTGTGCAGAAGATCATGACTAAATGCCTGCCAGATATTGGACACCGTTTTGATCTGACTGTTACTCTGTTCTGGTATTTCCTTCTTAAAGTAAGGAACTATTTAACTTATGTTTGATTTCACAGAAGCCGAGAGACTGAATTTTTAAAGAGATTTTAGGTTTTAAAAGAGATTTTGGATTTTTAAAGAGATTTAATTTTAAAGTGTTTGAATTTGTAAAGACTGCAAATTTTTAAGTTTGTAAAATATTTTATATTGTGGTGTTATTAATGTATGATCTTGGGGGATGAACAAGACAGGAAATGTTTTGGTTTTACAGTGATATGTTTCTGTGTCAAGTAGACAAGGGGTTAATTATTTTCTATAGTTTTGTGTCAACTTGACACAAAATATTTATTTGAAATTTTCAAAATATTAATTAAAGCTCCATAGTGTTGTCATAAAACAGACAGGTTAATTAGTGGAATAGAATTGAAGACCCAGAAATAAACCTACAAACCTATGGACACTTGATTTTTGATACAGGTGAATCCTAGCAGCAAGAAATATGGAGCCTGAAGTGGCCACCTCCTGTAGCCAGGTGGCAGGACTTCCAGTGGAGGGAGGGGGACCCCAACCTACCCACAAAACCTTTGACCCAGAATTTGCCCTGCCTACATGATATGCAGGAATAAAGATAAAGCAGAGATTAAGGGAAAGCCTCTTTCCTGTGGTCTAGCTTCCATGGTTGTAGAAAATATTATACAAGTGCTAAGGGAGGGAAAACAATAGTCCTATCCAGTTGTGATATCTATTAACTACAACAACAGCCATTATGGCAAGGTACAGTAAGTAGTGTGGTGGTTTGAATAGGTATGGCCTCCATAGACTTACGTGTTTGAATGCTTGGCCCTTAGAGAGTAGCACTATTAGTAGTTCTGGCCTTGTTGGAGTAGGGTAGGTGTGGTCTTGTTGGAGGAAGTTCGTCACTATGAAAATGGGCTTTAAGTTCTCCCTGTGCTCAAGCTACACCAAGTGTGGCACACACTCTCCTGCTGCCTGTGGCTCAAGATATAAAACTCTCAGGTCCTCCAGTACCATGTCTGCCTGCATGCTGCTATGCTTCCTGTCATGATGCTAATGGACTAAACCTCCGAATCTGTAAGCCAGTCCCAATTAAAGGTTTTCTTTTATGAGAGTTGCTGTGGTCATGGTGTCTCTTCACAGGAATGAAATTCAGACTGAGACAAATAGCATGCAGTGACTGCTGCCTAATTCAATTTATGACTCACTCAAAAGCAGAGAAATCATGTCTGAAACTAGAAACTTAAGTAACTTCTTAGGGCTAGTGTGGCAGTTAGTCTTAAAAGTGAATCTATTGGTGCCACTTTGCTAGATCATCATAATTCCAGACTATATTCTAAATCTTATCCTCATACCCACAGACAACTGTAGGTACCACTCCCCATCAAAGAAGCTTCTCACTACAGCAAGTGAAGGCCATCACAGCAAACCATAACTGGACACAATGCAGAGATCAACTGACTATGGGGAACTCTGCCTCAAAGGATACTTGTACATTCCAGCTGCTGCCTGAAAGATTCAGGAAATATTACAGAAGAGAGGGTGTGTCTCAATTAGGGCTTTACTGCTGTGAGCAGACACCGTGACCAAGGAAACTCTTTAAAAAAAATTTAATTGGGGCTGGCTTACAGGTTCAGAGATTCAGTCCTCTATCATCAAGGCAGGAACATGGCAGCATCCAGGCAGGCATGGTACAGAAAGAGCTGAGAGTTCTACATCTTCATCTGGAGGCTGCTAGCAGAATACTGGCTCCTAAGCAGCTAGGGTTAGGGTCTTAAGCCCACACCCACAATGACACACTTACTCCAACAAAGCCACACCTTCTAATAGTGCCACTCCCTGGGCAAAGCATATGCAAACCATCACAGGGTAGAAAGAACGTAGGATCCAGAATACCAGAAAGTCTGCTGTGAAACAGTCTCTCATAGAAATTACATAAATTAGGACTTGTACAATGGCAATATCAATATACATGATATTACAAAGGGGAAATATCACAGGTCCACTCCTAGACAGAATACTACAAGCTATAAATGACTGCAAAAGAGAAGGAATTAAGCCCTCTCAGGGATAAGATTTCTAATTTGTTATCCAATAGGTGGTCAGTCATGAAACTATAGGCATACCATCAACCAAAATAGACTTAGTATGCTATATTTATATATCTGTATATATTTATGCACACACACATACACACACACACACACACACACACACACACACACACACACACACACACATACATATCAACCAAAAAGAGACTACCAATTTGAGAGTAAGCGATAGGGAACATGGAAGGAACTGAAGTTAAACAGAGGCTGGAGGAGAGAAACATAAAGGTGAAAGTGAATTAATAATATTTTAATTAAAATGTATAGAAATAATAAGGTTAAACACACAGTGACACATACAAATTGACAACACATGGTGACAACTCTCCAATCCTGAAAAGCAGTCCTAGTGTTGTCTTGCATTTTGTTTATGTTTATAATAAGGTTCAGAAACAGAGGCACTAGTGTCCTGGTTGTAAAAATATGATTTTTCTACAGTTAGAGATATTAATATTTAAGTGCTGAAATGAAGGCCCTACTCCGACCATGCATTTCTCTCAGGTCACGATGCTACTAATCACTGCTTTTATGTTACCATGGCTTGCTGTGCTGTAGCTAGCTCTCCTTTCTTCTTTTTGTAGATCAGATTTGACAGTTTCATACTGTTGCCTATGTAATTTCCAATGGAAACTAGGAAATTAACTAACATAAATTGCTATTAGAATATGTGTCTTGGGTCTAACATGGAGGCAAGTTAATCACTTTGAATTTTTAATGTATTATGGTGAAGGCTTGGGCCAAGCACCCTGAAGTTTAGGTTCAGTGATGGTGAAAAGAGAATTTTTTTTCTTTTTTTATTGAAAATAGATTCTTCTTTCATGCAATACCTCACAACCTCAGATTGCCCTCTCTCCACTCCTTCTAAGTCTCCCACATCTTTCCCCTCTTAAGGTGCCTATCCTTTTTTAAAGTGAGTATTATTTTTTATTGGATAATTTTATTTACATTTCAAATGTTATTTCCTTTCCCTGTTTCCCATCCATAAACCTCCTACCCTGTCCCCCTACCCCTACTTCTATAAGGATGTTCCCCCTCCCCAACTACCCACCCCTACCTGCCTCCCCACCCTGACATTCCCTGGGACACTGGGGCATTGAGCCTCCCACAGGACCAAGGCCTCCCTCTCGTGATATCCCAACAAGGCCATCCCCTCTACTGCACATATGCAGCTGGGGCCATGGGTCTGTCCAGGTGTACTGTTTGGATGGTGGTTTAGTCCCTGAGCTCTGGTTGTTGGTATTGTTGTTCTTATGGGTTGCAAACCCCTTCAGCTCCTTCAATCCTTCCTCTAACTCCTCCATTGGGGA
Organism: Rattus rattus; assembly: GCF_011064425.1. Taxonomy (NCBI): domain Eukaryota; kingdom Metazoa; phylum Chordata; class Mammalia; order Rodentia; family Muridae; genus Rattus; species Rattus rattus. The sequence continues at coordinate 53,384,040 of NC_046172.1, forward strand.
CCCATTCTTCAGTTCAATGATTGGAGCATCTCCCCTCTGTATTTGTGTCAGGCTCTGGCAAAGCCTCTCAGGAGACAACTGTATCAGGCTCCTGTCAGCATGCACAATTTTGGGCATCAGTTATATATTATCTGTGGTTTGTGTGGCTGTGTGTATATGGGCTGGATCCCAGGGTGGGCCAGTCTCTGGATGGCCTTTCCTTCAGTCTCTGCTTCAAACTTTTGTCTCTTTATTTCCTCCCTATGAATATTTATGTTTCCCCTTTTAAAAGGACTAAAAGCATTCACACTTTGGTTGCCCTTCTTCTTGAGCTTCATGTGGTCTGTGGATCGTATCTTGGGTAATTTGAGCTTTTGGGTTAATATCCACTTATCAGTGAGTGAATACCGTATGTGTTTTTTGTGATTGAGTTACCATGTGTGTTCTTCTGTGACTGCGTTACCTCACTCAGGATGATATTTTCTAGCCTAAAAAATTCATGAAGTCATTGTTTTTGATAGCTGAGTAGTACTCCATTGTGTAGCTGTACCACATTTTTCTGTATCCATTCCTCTGTTGAAGCGCATCTGGGTTCTTTCCAGCTTCTGGCTATTATAAATAAGGCTGCGATGAACATAGTGGAGCACGTGTCTTTTTCATATGTTGGGGCATCTTTTGGGTATTGCCCAAGAGAGGTATAGCTGGATCCTCAAGTAGTTCAATGTCCAGTTTTCTGAGGAACCTCCAGACTGATTTCCAGAATGGTTGTACCAGCTTGCAATCCCACCAACAATGGAGGAGTGTTCCTCTTTCTCTACATCCTCGCCAGCATCTGCTGTCAACTGAGTTTTTGATCTTAGCCATTCTGACTGGTGTGAGGTGAAATCTCAGGGTTGTTTAGGTTGTATAGTTTGCAGCTTAGGAGAAGCTTTTAACCATTAGAAGTCAATGCTTAATTTTGCCACCAGAGGAAGAGTCTAGACCTGGTTGCTGAAAGTGCTTTGCTTCGGAAAAGATGCCAGACTTAAATGATCCTCAAACTGTTTTGTAGAGGTGAGGGACCAACATGATACTTTTTGCGAAAGGAATGGTGGAGCAAATTTCTTGAAGCATAGTTTATTTCAGTAATAAACTTCCTCAGGTTCAAAAGGGGGGGAGGGTTGGGAGGGGAACACCCATAAGGAAGGGGAGGGGGGAGGGGGATGTTTGCCCGGAAACCGGGAAAGGGAATAACACTCGAAATATATATAAGAAATACTCAAGTTAATAATAATAATAATAATAAAATAAATAAATAAATAAATAAATATGCATGCAATTACAAAAAAAAAAAAAACCAAGAGGAGTGGTTCTCAACCTTCCCAATGCTGTGACCCTTTAATACACTTCCTCATGTTGTGGTGTCCACATTCATAAAATTATTCCGTTGCTTTTTCATAAGTATAATTTTGCTACTGTTAATAATAATATAAATACCTGATATGCAGGATATCTGATATGTCACCCCTGTGGCAAAAGTTATTTGACCTCCAAAGAAATTAGGAACCACAATTTGAGAACCACTAATCTAGAACTAGCTGTTACTAACAACCTCATTTTACTTCAGCTAGCTTCTGATACATTGACCCTGCCATATTTCCAATGCCTTAAGAGGGAATATTTTTCTTCCAATAGAATTCACAATAATGGGGATGCCTGCTGCTGCTACTATCTCACTGCTTAAGTAAGGAAAGTAAGAGACTGAGAGAATTTTTCACACAGAAACTTTGGATAGGGCCACGAGACTGGTATCAGACCCATTCCTACACATTGCTTGCTACTTCTCTGTTGTCAAAGGAGTGACCACTAACTCAGTTTACGTTCTGAAAGGGTGGGTAAACAGGTTCACTTCCCCCATAGCCTTTCTTTTCCACTACCACTGATGGATGGTGGACTACAAGGAGGTTAAAGCATTTAAGACCCATCATTAAAATAGGTGTAAAAAAATTAAAGCTACAAGTTATTATGACTATTACTGCAAAAATCTATGTGTGGGAATCTTTATTGTATTCTGAAGATTATGCCTTCAGTTGCATATACAGGAATATAGGGTCTGAGGCATATGGAAGTCCTACGTTGTGTTTCAGGAACTTCCTTACTGATGTTCAAAGCAGCAGGACTAATCTACATTGCTACCAACAGTAGACCAGTTTGCTTCCTCTCCAACCATCATCTCTTCATCACCATTTCTTTTGGTGATAGCCTTTTTGACTGACATGAGATAGGATATCTTGTTTCTATTTGCATCATTCTATGACTACACATTTTTTTATTTACTTAATTGGCCATTTTGAGTAATGCTTATAATGTACAGATTGGATTATTATTTGGTTATTTCATTTTTGAACCATTTATTATTATGTATATTAATACCCCACCAAGTGAATTTCTGGTAAAATTTTTCTCCAAGTCTTTACCTTTACTCTGATGATGGTTTCCTTAGCTGTGCGATTTTCATTTCAGCAACCCCACTTGTCATTTACTACTGTTAGGTCCCGAGCAATTTAGAAGTTGTTCATTTTATGTCTTCAAGAGTTTCTTTTATGCTTTCATCAAGTTGATGCTAAGTTCCACCTCTTACATTAAGGCAGTTGATCTATTTTAACTTCTTTTTGAAGAGGATAAGAAATAGACACGTCCCCTTTACTTCTGAATAGCGTTCATTCTAGGAATAGCTTCTCTGTGCGATTTTTATTTTCTATCAGGGCTTTAAATGCTTCACATTCTTCTGGCCTGAAAGATCCCTTCTGCATATTCTGCTGGAAGCCTTAAAAACGTGTGTGTGTGTGTGTGTGTGTGTGTGTGTGTGTGTGTGTGTGTGTGTGTGTGTGTGTGTGTGTCTTTTGTACACATTTACACACACATCAGCCTTTATTCTTCAAAATTATTTTATTCATAAATTATGAGTTTATAATAATATAGCAGGCAATGTTATGTTCTATTTTCTATTAAAAGAAAGAATTGGCATACAAAGTAATGGATTGTACTGTAAGGTTTGTGTTATTATTTAATTTCCTTATAATTGACTGTATATATTTCTCCTCAGGTTCACTATATGTCTTTTTAGTCTTTGTACTCCTTGATAATTTCTGAAACTATCACAATGGGTTTTTGTTGTTGTTGTTGTTGTTGTTTTTCATTGGTGCTACATAAATCACTTATGCTATGTGCACTTTTATTTTTTTTAACTTTTCACTCTTTTCACAAGGTAATTTCAAACACCTGTCTTTGAGCTCATTTGTCTATGTTTTTTTGTATGAGCAAGTCTGCTTGCTATCAGATCATCAATGGCTTTTAAAGTTTAGTCATTGTCTTTTACCACACCAACTGTTTCTGGTTTTGTTTGTTCGTTGTATAAATAAAGTTTCAACAGCATTTGTTCTTGATATATATATATATATATAATTTTTATATATATTTTTCTTATATATTATTAGTCTGGTCTTATTTGGTTTTTTGTCTATATTTTTTGTATTTCTCCAATCTTTCTTAAAGAATTATCTGTAACCCATTGCCAGATAGTCCCTCCTTAGGATTATGAACCGAGGCTTAGTCCTGCTTCCTGGTGTTAGGATTGCCTGCTCATTTATGATCCCCATGGTCTTACCTTGGTTAGTGCAAATGTGGAAAGATGTGTACCTCTTCTAGTCTCCAAACACTGCTGCTTCCCCTTAGAGCAAGCCCTCTGTCAGAACAGATTGTTAGACAAACAGGTAAGGGCTTACAACTTGAGTACTTGGGTGAAATGATTTAGGTTTTGAGTCACTATATGATAAATCATGGTATATAGGTGCACAAGGAGCATCTAAAATTTGATTCTGTTGGGACTGGCCTGTCACTAGGGTATGCTGGAGTGAGCATATGGGTGTTTGGGACAGAGACAGGGTGTAAAGCTCTATCCTGTTGCGCCCAGTTGCCTGAGGCGTCCCTCTACTGTTCTAGGGACCTCAGTACAAGCCCAATCTGAATTCATGACTTCAACATAAAAAAGAATTTCAGAGAAGTCAGTTTATGAAGTAGAGTTGAGATTTGATAAAGATATTTTAATATAGACCTTAAGCCTGGTTCTTTTTTTTTTTTTTTTTACTTTATACAGTGTTTCTTAACCTGTTGAGTCGCAAACCCTCTGACAAATCTCTGTCTCCAAAAAATTTACATTCCAATTCATAACTGTAGCAAAATTACAGTTATGAAGTAGTGACAAAATAATGTTATGGCTGTGGGTCACTACACTATGAGGAAGCATTAGGAAAGTTGAGAACTACTGCTTTCACATAAAATATCCATATTAAAATGAATTCTAGCTCTACAGTGACAGCAATATTAATAGAACTAGAATCTTGCTTCTTAGCTAGCAAGAAGACTTTACTAGAGTCCACAGGGGAGGGGCACATTTCTCTCGCAATGTTCCCATATTTCTCAAGAGTATATGCATCATCTTCTAGAATGTGGGCCTGCGGGTAACAACAGCCTGGAGCCTGGTTTCAAAGCAGAAGGTTGGTAGCAAAAATGTCTAGATCGAGGATCATGTGGGTCACAGGATTCCTTTTGTACTGGGAGAATGTAGAACCAATGATCAGTTTGATGTTGGGTGAAACCTGGAACTTTCCTCTGTAGTCATCTTGAATCCTAGGTCCACAGGTTCCAGCCTGGCACTAGGCATCCCTAGGAGGTGTTCTTCCTGCAGTCTGTCATAAGGTAAGGAGCTTACTTCTATTCTGCTTATAGAAGATGTCTCTTTTTGTGGTCTGTAACCTTAGGTTAGGGGAGGAGTTAAATAGGCACCGTGAACGTCTAATTTCTGCCTTTTTAAATGGGACTTTCTTTTCTTTTCATCATACAAATTGATGTAATGTCTCACTTGTGTTCCTTAGGATTTTTGTGAGTATAATTTGTTTGGTTATCTGAATTTCTCTATAAATTCCATTAAGTTATATCGCTGAGATTATTTTTCTATTTTTTTAGCAACAGTTTTTAAGTTTTAAGTACCAGCAAATAAGCCAATGGAGAGACTGATTGCGTTTTCTAGTTTTAATCTATAAGTTCCAGCCCCTTATCCCACTATACAAATGGTCAAGGGTGTGCTAGACAGAGCCCAGTGAGGCAAACTTCAGCTTGAGTAGCTTCTGGATAATAATTCCAAAATATGAGTCTACATTATTCTAGGGCCATCTAACTAGCTATTTAGAAGTGCTTCAAGTGTTGAAATCCCAAACAGGTAGAATTATGTGCTTTCTAAATCCGGGGATATATCCAGGGCACAATAACAATCAGAAATAGCTCAATGTCTAATGGTCTGCAATTCAGTCATAATCTTCTTGTCTTTAAAGTGCTTGGGGATATCACAAGGAGTACTATAGCTGGGACATATGGTGGTTATTTTTCAGTTTTTGAAAATTCTATATATTTCCAGAGTGCATTTTTTCTTCTTTTGAGAAATGTCTGTTCAGATCTTAGGCCCATTTTTGAATGGGATATGTGTTTTCTTTTGTTTTTATCCTCTTTTAAATTCTTATATATTTTGGTATTAATCTTTTCTCCAGCTTGGCATCTTTGTCAAATATTAAATGGATGACATTATATGTCCACATACTTAGGCCTTTGGTTTTGTGCCCCTGGTCTATAATGTATCTTGAGATCTGGAATGGTAATCCATCCAGCATGTTGATTTTGTTCACAATATCTTTGTTCTGAATATCTTGGGTCTTTTGGGTTCCAAATTAATTTTAACATAGCTTTTTTCTCTAGTTAAATAAGAAATGAGATGAGAATTTCCATTGCGACTGCACCGAATCCATAGTAACTTTTGGAATAATGGTGATTTTCACAATATTAATTCTACCAATCCATGAGCAGAGCATAGGATGTTTATCTATTTTCTAGTGTCTTTGTCTCTTACCTCAGAGGCTTCAAGTTTTCCTTGTAGAGGTTCTTCACTTCCTTGGTTAAGTTTCTTCCTAGCTATTTTATATTCTATGGAACTATTGTGAATGGGAATGTGTTCAGAATCTTTTATAATGCATGCTTGGTGGTGGTGTATAGAAAAGCTATTGATTTGTGCAAGTTTATCCTGTTTTAATTTAACTTTCTATTGATTGTTCATGAATTTCACATCATGTACCCCAATCCCACTCGTCTCCCTGTCCCTTTATACCCATTCTCCACTCTTGCAACATCCCTCCCAAAAGGAAAAAAAATCTCATTGTGAAAGGTGTAGTGGGTGACAGGGTGGCCCACAGTATACCACGTTGTCCATACTTCTTTACCTGTAAATATTCATTGCAATGAGTCTCTGGTCTGGTTTGAAGCTTCTGGCTCATCCTACATTATGAATATGGGATCCTCACTGGGATTTCTCTCAGATAGCCTGTCGTTGCCTTGTGTAATGGAGATCCTGCAGCTTTGGATCTATAGTACTTGCCCCTTCATGCACTCCAGTAGTGCACAGATGGGGTAGATTTGGTGATGGCCAACTCAAAGCCCCTGAATCTGGGTCTGAGTGGTAGCTGGGCTGGAGAGCCCACCAGCTCTCCAGCACTCATAACGCTAAGGTGAGCTCTCCGGCACTGTCTCAGCTGGAACACTCAATGGGGCAGCAGGCAAGGGGCAGGACCAGCTCGTCCATTCTCATGACCCAGGGTCCAGCTCTCCCACCTGTCCCAGGTGGTAAGGGGTGAGGAGGAAAGGCATCTTTCCCTTGCCCATGCCACCACAAGGCAGACAAATGGCAGGGACAGCTTTCCCAACCTCATGTCCTCAGAGCCAACTCACCACAACCCATGCAACCAGGGCCAGCTGTTATTTGGTTCCTGGGTTCATGGGCAAGGTGCAGGGAGAAGGGAGGATGGCTGTTCTCCCTATTGATACAGCTAACTAGTGGCAGGGCCAGCACTGCACAGCCCTCAGACATCAACATGGCCTTAGGCAGCAGCCCAGACCAGGGACATTCACCTGGTCTTTGGTGTAACAGTCCTTTGCCTTAAGGCCACAGAACCAGTCAGGGTTTTAGATGGCATGACCAGCTACTCAAAGCTGTTACTCACTACTCTCAAGCCTCTAGTTCTGCCTCTCTTCATTGTGCCCATATTCTTCTGTTTCTCTTTCTCTTTACCATTTAACTTCTTTATCTTAGTGGCACCCAGGACCTCTGGGTGTTTGGGGTCATCAGGAGTGCCGTGCCCTGTTTGTCCTGCATGACACTGGGCAGGGGTCAACTTAGGCTTCCTGTGCCTGCCTGGACCTAAGTGACCCCAGATTGGGGAACATCTTGGGTGTGATCTAGCCACCTGGGCTGTGTGGCTGCAAGTACATTTTTTATCCTGCTCCATTACTGAATATGTTTGTCGTTTCTCAAAGTTTCCTGGTAGAAGTGTCTGGATCTGTAATGCTTAATATCATGCCATCTGCAAATAGGGATATTCTTTTCCTATCTGTATCTCTTCAGTTTCCTTCTTTTGCCTTAATACTTTAGTAAGTGCTTCAAGTCCCATATTGAATAAGAGTAGATATAGTGGACAGTCTGGTCCCCAATTTCAATGCATTGTTTCAAACTCCTCTATATTTAGGATGATTTTGGCTGTGGGCTTCTCATATATAGCTTTTATTATGTTGACGTATACCCCCTGCAGTCCTACAATCCATAGGACTTTTATCATGAAGGAAAGGTGGATTTTGTCAAAAGCTTTTATAGTGTCTATTGAGACAATCATGTGATTTTGTTTTCAAATCCATTTATATGGTTATTACATTTATTGACTCTTGTATATTGAATTCTAACTGCATTCAAGTATAAAGTCAACATAGTCATGGTGGATAATTATATTTACTTATGTCTGTACTTGGTTTGCAAGTATTTTATTGACAGTTTTTAAATCTATCTTCTTCAGTGATATCGGCCTGCAGTTTTCTTGGTTGGTTTTTGTGTCTTTGGCAGGTTTGGATAGTAGAGTGACTACTGGCTTCATAGAAAGGGCTTGGCAACATTATTTCTGTTGTTATTTTTGAATAGTTTAAAAAGAATTGACTAGAAATATTCTTAGAAGGTCTGGATGAATTCTTCTGTGACTACTTCTGGACCAAACTTGTTTCATTTTGAAGGCTTTTCTTACTATTTCAATATCTTCATTTGTTATGGATCTGTTTAAGTTGTTGAACTCTTGGTTTAATTTTGCTGGTTGGACAAATCTAGACATTCATCCATTTTCTTTTAGATTTTCAACTTACGATAGTACAGGTTTTTAAAGCATTCCCTTATACTATTCTGAATTTCTTTTGTGTTTAATATTTCCCTGTTTATTTCCAGTTCTCTTAATTTGGGCACTCTCTCTCTTTTTTTCTTTTGGCTAACCGGGCCAAGGGTTTGTCATTCTTATTTATCTTCTCAGAGAAACAGCTCTTAGATTAGATTTTTTGTATTATTTTCTTTGCTTCTATGCCACTCATATCTAATGTGATTTTTAAAAATTAATATTTTTGTCGATGATTAGGTTTGGGCTTAGTTAAAATTTTGAGTTGTATCTTCATTAAGTGTTTTATTTGTGCTCTTTCTGAGTTTTTTAAATGTAGGCAGTTAGAACTACACATTTTTCCTGTCACACTGTTTTCAATGTGTTCCACAGGCTTTGTTGCACTGTGTTTTCATTTAATTCCAACTTTTTTAAATTTCTTTTTTGCTTTCTTCTTTGACCCATTCATCATTCAGAATGAGTTGTTTAATTTAGTAAGTAAACTTACTAGAGATTTGTGTGCTGTCAGTTTTAAGTTTTGCTCCATTGTGGTTAGATAGGACACACAGAGTTATTTCAGTCTTTTTGAATTTGTAAACATGCTTTGTGTCCCAGAATGTGGTCTATTTTAGAAAACCTTTTTCTATTTTAGAAAAGTTGCTGCAACAAATACATATTCTTGGGTGTTTGGGTGGAATATTCTGTATATTTCTGTTAGGACCATATAATGTATTATATTATTTAATTCTGATATTTCTGTATTTTTTTGTCCAGATGACTCACCTGGCAAAATGTTGGGTATTGAAATCATCTAATATTAAGGGGATGATTTCAGTTGATATCTCTAAGTCCAGTAGTTATTTCTTATATTACTGGGTACACCAGAGTTTGGTGTATATATGAATACATATATTAGAATAGTAATATGTTCTTGGATGACTGTTGCCTTGATAAGGATTAAGTCTCCCATTTTAACTCCTCTGATTACTTTTATTTTGATATATTTTGTCAGACATTAGGATAGGGATCTCTGCTTGCTTTGTTCTTGTTTTTCTCAATCCTTAAGTTGCTTCATTAAGTCATTTAACTGTGTGCTGTCTGATTTTTTTAAAATAGGCACAGAAGGCTATAAATTTTCCACTTAGAATTGCTTTTAATATATCCCAGAATTGTGTGCATTTTCTATTCTCATTCTCATTTATTTCTAGCAATATTTTGATTCTTTTCTTTGACCATTCATCATTTAGGAATGTAATGATGTTTAATCTCTATGACTTATACACTTAAAGAGTTTTGTTTGTTGTTGATTCTAATTTTATTATGTGTTTGGTCAGATAGGATACATAATTTTTTTCTTTTTTGGTTGTTGTTGTTTTCTTTTGTTCTGTATTTGTTAAGGGTTTGCTTTGTGTCCCAGACAGTCTATTTTAGAGAAGATTCCATGTTCTGCCATGTAGAGTGTAACCTTATTGGTGTTTGGGTGGAATACTGTGTAGAAATGTCTTAGGTCTGCTTGATGTAAAATGTCATTTAATTCTAGGCTGTCTCTGTCAAGTTTTTGTCCATATTAACCTACCTATTGGAGAAAGATGTTTAAATCACCCACTATTCTTGGGTTTGTGTTAATATGTGCCTTTAATTTCATTAGTAGTTTTTTTCTGGTTTTGGTTCTTAGTTGCAGTTTGCTTTTATTAAATTATAACTTCATTTTTTTTCCTCTGGAGTTGCTTGCCTATGTTTATTCTTCTCTTCAGTTTTAAGTAATTCTTTTAAGTATTCTGTTTAGCAATTTTTGTTAAATATAAATTTTTAAGGCTATTTGGATCATAGAAAATTTTCTTTTCTCCTTTAACTATGAAAAATAGTTTGCTGGGTACAGTAGTATTTTTAATTTTTATTAAATTGAATGCCCCGATGTTTGGTGTATATATATTTAATATTGCCATCCTTTCCTGATTAATTGATCCCTTAATTAGGATGAGGTTTCCTTCTTTCTTCTGATTAGTTTTAGTTTGAAGTCTATTGTGTCAGATATTGGGACGGCAATGCCCACTTGCTCCCTGGTTCCATTTTCTTGGAATACTTTTCACTCTGTCACTTTAAGGTGGTGCCTCTCATAAAGTTAATTAATATTTGTTTCTTGTAGACAATAGATGGATTTTACTTCTTAGTCCATTCATCTAGCTTGTGTATTTTGATTGAGAGCTGAGGTCATTAATATAGAGTTACTATTGAAAAGTATGTGATTATTATAGTCATCTTGATTTTTTTTCTGGTTTTGGTTCTTAGTTGCAGTTTGCTTTTATTAAATTATAACTTCATTTTTTTCCCTCTGGAGTTGCTTGCCTATGTTTATTCTTCTCTTCAGTTTTAAGTAATTCTTTTAAGTATTCTGCTTAGCAATTTTTGTTAAATATACATTTTTAAGGCTGTTTGGATCACAGAAAATTTTCTTTTCTCCTTCAACTATGAAAGATAGTTTTGCTGGGTACAGTAGTATAGGTTGGCAGCCATGGTGCTTTAGGACTTAAAATGCATTGTTCCAGGCTCTTCTGCCTTTCATGGTTTCTAGTGAGAAATCAGCTGTTGTACAACTTACTCAGAAAAAGATGGTTAAAACTGAAAGAGAGTTTGAGGGTCTTGTCTGGAGCTAGGCCTGAGGTTTGCATATCATAAAGGGTTGGGGGAAAGGGAGGAAGGGGATAAAGGGAAGAAATGACTTACCCAGGAAGGGTGGCTCACACACTAATGGTAATTTTAGGATGCCCAATTCTCCATGTTTTCCACAAGGGCTATGTCCCAGGTGACATAAGGGAAACCAATGGACTAATCAATTTAAATCTAAATTTGATAAAGATGGACAACCCCTCACCTTCATGTCCATGACAACAGGAAATAATAGAGGCCATCAACAATTCAAGGCACAAACTCAGCAAATAGACCATTTTATCTTCTCTTAACAGGATTAAATCTGCTAATAACTAGAAATGTAGTACTTAAAACTGCAATGTATGGCCACATGGTGTACTTAAAAATGGGAAACCTAAACCCCAGGCAAAGTGGGATTAATTGGGGGGGAGCCTAAATTTAGAGGTATTGTTACTCTTGTTCCTGGTGTAGTTGATGAAAAATTATACTGGAGAAATTAAGACCCTGATGTTTTCAAGAGAGATACTTTTTATTGGCAAGAGACATTCTATTGCTTAATTGCTGTTATTACCCTGTATGCCCATGAACTAAAGAAATTCAGAAAGAGAAGACCATGGGCTTCAAAGTACATATCATGTGATCACGGCATATTATGATGGAACAGTCCTCTTTAACTCTTAAAAGATAAACATTTTTCTTGCCTTATTGATACTGGTACTAATGATAAGATTATTGTTTCTGACTTTTAATTATGGAAATGGCCTAATTAGTCACACTCTTTCATTTTCATTGGTTTTGGATTCCCAACCTGGGTAAAAAAAAACAAAACAACAACAACAAAACCCTTCTGAGATACTAAGATGAAGAAATCCTGAAGAATATACTAGATACATACAGCAGACATTCGTATACATATAATGAGGACAAGTTTGTGGGGGCAGTGGACCATGTCAGAAACGAGAAAAAATGTCTTTTCCAATAGGAACATTCTTTTGACCTATTGGCTTTGGGGAATTCCACGGAGGTCCAAGACACTAAGCCTTCCCGCAGATTTAAGAACTGGCAGCCGCTCTCTGGCTTATATTGGCCAAGTCTTCTGTTTTTGTTTTAAGGAGAAATTAGATATAGAATCTGTACCAATACCTGTTATGGGCTGTTGGGATTTAGACAGGAGCTAAAGGGACCTTCAACCCACACCAGAGAGTAGCTCTGGCCAGAAGGTTTCAGTTGTTCCTTCAGCTTGTTCAAATCCATGCGATGGTGCTGACTAAAAGCACAGCTGGAAAAGGACAGGTTGCTTGTCTCCAGAGTTGGGGGTTGGGGGTCACCTTCCCGTGGTATCAGTTGCAGTGCTTCTATTGTTCTTGACCCATGTGGTCGCCAGTTTCCAGTGTGAGTACCAGACGCTATCTGTGGAGATGTGGGTGGCTCTGGCCCTGCTTGAACAGCCAAAGAGTTACACTCTCTGAAGGGAAGGGGCGGTCTCTTCCGTGGTCTCTGCTGCTCCTGCTCCGGAGTTGGTACCGGGCCACTGAGCAGGAAGTGACTGTGGTAGGCTTGATCAGCTTCTAGCAATAAAAGCTGCAAGAGAGAACTCTTCCCCAAGGTGTTACAGCTCTTTATGGTAGACATTCTCAGAAGATCTTTGACGAAATAACTCCCATGTTTTATTCCTTGTGGACAGGGTCTTAAATACATTTTAGGGTGGGTTGGGGTCTAAAACTAGATGCTTTCTATTGACTTGGTTTGAGGTGTTAGGGATGCCTTATCTGTATGTGAAGGGGCTTTGGCTGCTGCTGCTACATGACTGATTATCACGGTCCTCTCCCCGTGGGGTGTCGTGGTCATGTTCCAGGACAGAAACCTGGTTGGGAGTAAATGAAACACCTACAGTCCTCAGGTATGAGAGTACCAGGGTTTCTGAATCCACTTGATTTGACTAAGTTTTCTGGCATGGGCCACTGCTCCACGACTCCTCCTTTTCTCTTTTATAAAAGAGAATTTTCCTCAGAATAATTGTCTCCTATGTTAGAAACATTTTGATATTGAACCAAGACCTGATTAGTAATCTTTGTAACGCTACTTATCTGCTGTGGCACAAGTTTTGTTTTCTTTTAATTTTTTTTTTTCGGAGCTGGGGACCGAACCCAGGGCCTTGCGCTCTCTAGGCAAGCGCTCTACCGCTGAGCTAAGTCCCCAACCCCAAGTTTTGTTTTCTTAAGTGGAAGTTACTACTATCTCTTCCAAGGCACCTATGCCCCTAAAACTGGAAAAAAATGGAATACTTTATAGTTGTCCATTGAGACTTTTGCTAAGAAAGGTAGTTTTGGTTTAAGATACTCAAATTTGTAGGCATGGTCACTGATAATCTACCAACTCTATTACCACTACACAAATTTGGCTTGATCAGTGAAGAATAAAAGCAAAAATATTAGAGCACCTTAATTTACTGATACAGCAACAGTTGGATACAGAGCTATGGAACCCTTCAATAATCCTTGGAATAATATTTTCACCATACCAAAACAAAGAAACAAACAACAATAAGAAAACCCACAGGAAATGGCAAGATTTACTGCTGTAGATAAAATAATGCAGCTTATGGAGCCTTTGCAACCAGGATGCCCCTCCTCCCCCACACACAACCACTCTTATAGATTGTCTCTTATTGTGATATTCCTTTAGCCTCACATTATAAAGAAAACTTTGCTTTGTCTGTACCTGTACTTAAAAACAAGGAGCCTAAACAGAGATATCAATGGGAATTTCTTCCTTAAGGAATGATGAACAGGCTTACCGTGTGTCACTAATATATTACAGATGCCTTGTTGCCAGTGTGACAAAAAACATCCTCAAGCTTGTATTGTACATTATGTGGACTATAATTTTATTTTGCAAAACAAAATGCCTACTATTCAAACTTTTACAGTATACTATTATTAGCTGATTTGAAATAAAAAAAAATGGTCTTGAAATCGCACCAGAAAAAAAAATACAACAAATCCAGCTTCAAATATAATTTAAAAAAACTTTGGGTCATATTAACTGCATGATACTCCTCTTATACATTTCCACAAATGAACTACAACCATTTAAAAATGTCCTTAAAGGAGATTCTGACCTAGCCTCTGCACGAATCCTTAGTACTGAGGTTCATGCTACATTACAATTGATTAAGAAAGCTATTCAAAATATTCAGGTGGAAAGAATTAATTATAACTTACCTGTATACTTTTATATATTTTCTAAAATGCCTGTTATTTAGATTCAACTCTTACTTGGGAAAATTAAATAAAAGAGAAACAGTAAATGTATATGAGAAAACTGTTGGCCTGGCTGTCTCTCTTAGGTAGTGTCACCCCTGTTGATTCTTGTTTGTTATGCCAACTCTACTGAACTAGACTGATGGTATATCCATGAGGTGTTTGTGAGTGGATCAAGCTGTCACTGTTGACCTGTGACAACACAAGCAGGAGTTTCTAAAAGGAACCTTTCTAAACAGGTTCACTTTCCCCATATTCTTTCTTTTCCACTACCTCAGATGGGTAGGGGGCTAGAAGGGAGGTTAAAGCATTTAATAAGCATCATTAAAAATAAAGGTTGAAAAAAGTTAAAGTTACAGGTGGCACCAAAAGTGGGGCCAAAGCCATGACCCTGAGATTAAGAGGTTCATGTTGTACTAACTGAGCTAGCCAGGCCTCAGTCACGACACTAGAAACAGGAGGGACCAGGAGAGATGCCAGGAGAAATTCTCAGCTGTACCTCACCCAACAAAGGGACTATCAGTGAAGACACAAGACCAATGAGCATTGTACAGCTACCTCTATTAAATAAGCGTAGCTCAGCTTCCATCAAGTCCTTATTATACTCCCTCCAAACATCATGTGTTGCGTCTTGACTCAGCTTGTGAGTCTGTCTCATCTGACATCATTCTTTCAATCATCCCAAGTCTGAGAACTCAACAAGAAACTATAGCACACCACCAGAAACTTTTTTGGCATGTATTTTTCTCATTGGAGTCCCTACAAATGGAGCTCAACAATGTAGCATAAGGTAAATCAATACATAGGTGTCATTAGCAAAGAATCTTTCATCACATGTTCTTTCATGTACTTGCTTTAGCAGAACATCCCTTCTCCTGTGTCTGCTTCAGGGAAATATGCTTTTGCGAGTCTGCCTTAGTCTTTTACCTGTGTCTGCTTCAATGAAACATTCCTTCGTGTGTTAGACTTAGCAGAACACCATCCAACATAGCTGACTTTCCAAAGAACCCTTAAGTTCCAAAGAACCCCCTCCAGGCAATAGCCTTGAACTCATTGGTTACAGGAGACAACTTCCCAAACAGAACACCAATGGCTCAGGCTCTAAAATCAACAAGACCTCATTAAACTAAAAAGCTCCTATAAGGCAAAGGACACTGTGGTTAGGACAAAACAGCAGCCTACAGATTGGGAAAACATATTCACCAATCCTACATCTGATAGAGGACTAATATTCAAAATATACAAAGAACTCAAGAAGTGAGACACCAACAAGCCAAATAACACAATTAAAAATTGCGGATTGAAGCTAAACAGAATTTTTAATGGATGAATCTTGAATGGCTGAGAAGCACTTAAAGAAATGCTCAAAGTCCTTGGTCATCAGGGAAATACAAATCAAAACAGCTCTGAGACTCCATCTTACAACAGTCAGAATGGCTAAGATCAAAACCTCAAGTGATCGCCCATGCTGGCAAGGATGTAGAGCAAGGGGAACATTCCTCCATTGTTGGTAGATGTGCAAATGTATACATCTACTTTGGAAATTAATTTGGCAGTTTCTCAGAAAACTTAGAATAGTTCTACCTCAAGACCCAGCTATACAACTCCTGGGTATATACTCAAAAGATGTTCTACTCTACCACAAAGATACTTGCTTAACTATATCCATAGTAGTTTTATTTGTAGCCAGAAACTGGAAACAATTAAGATGTTTCTCAACTGAAGAATGGATAAAGAAAATGTGGTACATCTATACAATGGACTATTCGGCTAGTAAAAACAAAGACATCCTGAATTTTGTAGAAAAATGGAAGGAACTTGAGAATATCATCCTGAGTATGGTAATGCAAACCCAAAAGGACATGCATGGTATGTATTCACATATAAGTGGGTATTAGCCATAAAATCCAGGATGTAAATACTACACTCCACAGACCCAGAGAAGCTAAACAAGAAGGAAGGGCGAAGTAAGAATGCTTGAATCTCACTTAAATGGGGGTAAAAAGAGCCTCTGCCTCGGACCCTGCTGCTGCCACGATGTTGATGCCTACAAAGAATCAGATTGACATCTAAGAAATCCTTTTTAAGGAAGGAGTGATGGTTGCCAAAAAAGACGTCCACATGCCCAAACACCCTGAGCTGGCAGACAAAAATGTGCCCAACCCTCATGTTATGAAGGCCATGCAGTTTCTCAAGTGTTGAGGCTACATGAAGGAGCAGTTTGCTTAGAGACCTTTCTACTGGTACCTTACAAATGAGGGCATCCAGTATCTCCGAGATTACCTGCACCTACCTCCGGAGATCGTGCCCGCCACCCTGTGCCACAGACATCCCAAAACTGGCAGGCCTCAGCCCAAAGGTCCAGAGGGTGAGAGGACGGCAAGATTCATAAGAGGGGAGGCAGACAGAGACACCTACAGAAGGAGTGCTGTGCCCCCTGGAGCTGACAAGAAAGCTGAGGGTGGGGCTGGCTCAGCAACAGAATTCCAATTTAGAGGGGGCTTCCGTCGTGGACATGGTCAGCCACCTCAGTGAAGTTGGAGATTATGTTGTGTTGAATACACTTTAAAGAAAAAAAGGGGGTAATAAAATAGTCATAGGAGGGAGATGGATGGACAAAACTGAGTGGGAGATGGGATGAGGGATTCAGGATCAGGTGTGGAGAGACAGGAGAGATGGCCAGATGGCCACGATTATTAATGTAAATCTACAGCGGGCAGGAGTTGGATAATGGGGGCATCTTTATGATGTGCCAGAGACCTGAGGTAGTGGAGGCTCCCAAGAATCAGTGAGGGTGATTGTTGGGGTTTAAATCTCAGCTTGAGTCCAGACAGAACACACCAAGCCAACATGGTTCCATGTGGAAAGGGTCAATGAGAGAAGAAGAGTAGAAGTGGGGAGGAACAAAGGAGGCCGGCCATGGGTATGTGGAGGGGAGGGGGAACGGGATAGAGAGAAGGGACAGGGAAGAGGGCAAGAGCAGAGAAGAGTAAAGGGCAAGAGAGAGCAAGAGAGGGCAAGAGAGAACAAGAGTGAGAGGAGGGGCAAGACACCCCCTTTATACAGCTGGCTGTTGCCAGGCAACTGTGGGGTGAAGCATACCTGGCTGTTGCCAGGCAACTGTGGGGTGAAGCATACCTGGCTGTTGCCAGGCAACTGTGGGGTGAAGCATACCTGGCTGTTGTCAGGTAACTGTGGTGCAGAGCATACCTGGCTGTTACCAGGTAGCTGTGGGGGTGGAGCTTAGACAGAATACCAACATTGCCCCGTTTTGGTTTAATTAAAAAAATAAAAAATTAGAAAGGTGATGGTGGAGCAGGAATAGGGTCATCGTGATCTCTGACTACTTCCTGCTTGCTTTAGGGTGACGTGTCTCTAGGGAACCTAGAAACATGGGTATGGGATGTTTGTCCAGTCTTAGAGTTGGCTTGTTTTCTAGGGTCTGTGGAACCATCTGAGAATAGGTCAGAAGGAACAGTTCCAATAGAAGCGTCTGTGTCTGTGAGAGGAGATTGGAACACCTGGAGGTTGCTTCTCTGGAGCTGTCCTGGGTGTAGTGAGCGCCTGGACTTGATAAGATGCTGGAACACACATATATGTTTATTATAGGAAGAGAATAAGATTAAGTGTGTTTGGGAGAAAAGAAAAATTTTTTCTTAGATGTACATTTGAAACCCAGAGGAATACCACCCTTTTGAATAGGTAGTAAGTGGGAACGTTAGGCAGATGGACTTAATTGAGTGGAGTCTATTTGGTCCATGAGAGGTGAGTCTGAGTAGGTTTCCTGTAGATTATAAGTTTACAAAAGAGATAACAACATGAGTTAACAACATGAACATTCTTGAAGATAAGCTTTTTGTGGAGCAGAAGGAAAAATTTGTCCTACAGAACATGTCCTGGATGTCTTAAAACAGTTTGCCATGACAAAAAGACAGATAGAGAAAGCAGTTTCCAGATCTATTTGGAAAGAGTGTTTAGCAACAGAGGGAGGTCTCAGACTCGGGGGTCTACCTGAGAAGCTGGTAAAGGCAGCAACATGTCCGTGTTAGTAGGTTGGCTGGCTAGAAGAAGCAGAAGGGCTTCAGGCAAGTTTGAGTTTGGGAAAATGGGTGGAGCAAATTAGAGACTCCCAACTTAGCTAGAAGATCCCTTCCCAATAAGGGGACAGGGCATGTTGGCACTACCAAAAAGGAATGGGTGAAAGGTACACCCCCAAAAATGTAACTAAATGGTGGGGTTTGGTGAGGAAGGTAAGGTTGCTCCCTACCCCAACTGTAAGGGAATGGGAGAGAGAAGCAGGTCCCCAAAACTCCATTAGGGCTGAGTAAGTGGTCCCAGTGTCCAAGGGGAAGGAGATGGGCTGCCCACATACCATGATAGTTACCAGGGCTCCCTGCTGGTGATGGCAATGGTCAGGTCCAGGGAACTTAGGTCCCTTCATTCGTCCAAAGTCAAGCCTAGGAGATCAGCTGGAGGGTTACTTGGACGTGATGTCCCCCTGTCCTACACAACATGAGGGCAGCCCAATGTCCCCCTTGATGGCATCTAGAACATGGCCCTTTGGTTGGTGGGGATTAGGGCAAGCCCTCACCCAGTGACCTTGTTGACTACAGTTGTAGCAGGAGCCTGGTGGTCTCTTAGTCTTAGAAGGCCAGGAGTCTGGGGCAATAGCTTGGGCTGGTTGGACAGCCTTTGTCAGCATATGGTATTTTAGTCTGCGAACCTTCTCATCTCTTCTCATGGTACACCTTAAAGGCCAGAACCAAGACTTCTGCCTGTGAAGTTAGGGGCCCTCTCTCTAGCTTTTGAAGTTGTCTTTTAGGTCGGAGTAGCTCTGGGAAAAGAAATGGGTCATCAGAAGTTGCTTACCTTCTGAATTTTTAGCGTCTAGATTAGTATATTGCAATAAAGCCTTTGTAAGGTATTCTAAAAATTGGGATAGGTTTTCCTGTTTTTCCTGGATGACCTCTTGTAGTTTTTCAAAATTCCTTGGTTTTAAGTCTGTCCTGATCCCAAACTCACTGGCGTTCCTCAGGAAGTAAATTATTAGTAAGTTTCATATTTCAAGACAGGATAGGAATGAATAATCTGCAGAGCAAGGGAGATATGCGAGTGCGTGTGTGCAGGTGTGCACAGTTGAGGCACTGGTGCACGGGTGGCAATATGAGCACGCTGGAAAAGAGAATGTAAAAGTTTTTTTTCAGTGCTGTGGCAGGCTGAGCACAGGAGCAAAGTCCTGGACAGAAAGAGAGAAATCACTTGCACGCGGGTCTTAGGGGTCGTATGCATGTGGGAAAGCAGGTCTCACAGACAGAGTTCCTGGCAGATGCAAAGGACAAGACAAGACCTGCTTTTCCTGATGCTGCAAACCAAGGATTGCAGCAGTGCAGCACCAATGAGGAAGGGAGGAGGGGGAGGCCTGAGGACTGGGCCAGACAGAGATATTGTTTTCTGCTTACTGTAAATTAGACCAAAACAACCCAGGAAATAGGGACAGGCGGTGAAGACTGATAGACCTGTGGGGAGAATAGGAATTATTAACTGCTCCTACCAGTGCTGGGGCTACAGAGCCGGTGCTCCTGAGCCAGAGAGCAGCTTATCCAGGCCTGGCCTGGCACTTTAAACTGTCTTTTAAAAAGGGAGGAAATATCTCACCCAAGGGAAAAGGTCCTAGAATGAGGTTCAGTGAAAGGATCCATCCCTAGGGGCAGAACAGGGGTAGCTCCAAGCTCAAGAATGCTCCCTTGAGACCATATGTACATTATGAAAAGTCAAGCTCTGAGGTAAAAAAAGAGCACAGAGGTTAGGTAGGTACGCTCAGCAGCTTGTGCTTGAAGAGGGTGCTCTCCTTGGTGGGCAGTTGTATGCAGGGCAATGGGGAGGCCTGATGGACTGACCAGCCAGTACCAGGGACACAGGTTACCTCAGCAGGATGCCACAGGAAGTGAAACACAGAGAGGGGTTAGAGTGAAGGTATATGAATGTTTGGGCATAAAGAACCTCCTTCCATTTACCAGACTGCCAGCAGTAATTATGAAG
Organism: Rattus rattus; assembly: GCF_011064425.1. NCBI lineage: Eukaryota > Metazoa > Chordata > Mammalia > Rodentia > Muridae > Rattus > Rattus rattus. The sequence goes on from NC_046172.1 coordinate 53,404,234, forward strand.
ATCCTGTAAAATTGAGGAATTTCTGGTAGTGGGAGAAGAAGGACTGTGTGGTTGATGAGGGCCTGTCTAAATGGGAAGAGATGGCACCACGTGGTGAACCACAGAGGGCAGCAGTTCATGTGCGCCAGCTGCAGCAGTAACTCACGTGGTGGAATCCCTGAGTCCCACAGCAGCCAGCAGGTGGCAGTGTCCAATGGTGCGGACACGGTGGATCCTGAGGCTATCCAGTAGCTCGCTTATCTCTTCACGACAGCCCAGTGCGCATGCACATCCCAAGCTGATCAACCGCGACCACGCCCCGGGCCCAGAGTAGGCTGAGGGCTGGAGGGTGCTGCGGCGGTACTGCGTGGCTCCATTTCTCCTAGCCACAGCCCACGCAAGTGTGCAGCCCAAACTGAGCAACTGCAGGCTGGGGGCCAGCGGTCACTGTGGCAGGAGCAGAGGGTGCGTGCAGCTCCATTTCTCCCCACTAGGGCTCAAGCTGCGGCAGGCAGTAGACACACGCAGTGGGAAGGGCCTACCTTCCGACCCATGATCTGACTGCAGGGTGCCAGGCCTTGTAGGCACGGGGAGATCAATCACTGCATACGGGTCACCAACGTTGGTGCTCAAATCTCAGCCTGCGTCCGGACAGAACACACCAAGCCAACATGGTTCCACGTGGAGAGGTTCAATGAGAGAAGAAGAGTAGAAGAGGGGAGGAACAAAGAAGGCCGGCCATGTAGGTATGTGGAGGGAAGGGGTGGGGATAGAGAGACAGGACAGGAAAGAGGACAAGAGAGCAGAGAAGAGTAAGGGCAGGAGAGAGAAAGAGAGAGAGGAGCAAGAGAGAACAAGAGGGAGAGGAGGGGGCAAGCAGCCCCCTTTATAGTCAGGCACAGATAGCTGTTGTCAGGCAACTGTGGGGCAGAACATACATGGCTGTTGCCAGGTAGCTGTGGGGGTGGAGCTTAGACAGAATACCAACAGTGATCTTAGCTGAGACTCACATCAGTGGGGATATGGAATCTGAAGAAACTACCTCCTGTAGACAGGCAGGAAACCCAGAGGAGCAATGGGACACTGACCCACCCACAAAATTTAGACCCAAAATATATCCTGACTACAAGATGTACAGGGATGAGGGGTAGAGCAGAGACTAAGGAAATGGTCAACCAATCACCAGCCTAACTTGAGCACTAATCTCTGACACTATTAACAATACTCTGCTATTATAGACAGGAGTCTAGCATGGCTGTCCTGAGAGAGGTCCCATCCAGCAACTAACTCAGACAGAGACCCATGGAGATTGATTGCGCCCTCTAAGAGGATAGGAACTCCATAGGAGGACAGACAAAGTCAACTAACTTGGATCCTTGAGGGCTCTCAGAGACTGAACCACCAACCAAAGGTCATAGAGGCTAGGCCCAGGCCCCCAGCATATGTGCAGCAGATTTTCATATTGGTCTTCATATAGATCCCCCAACAACTAGAGTGAGGGCTATCCCTAAAGCTATTGCCTGTGTGTGGAATCTGTTTCCCTCACTCAGCTTTCCTGTCTGGTCTTAGTTGGAGAAAAGACACCTAGCCCCACAGAGACTTGAAATGCCCGGGGAGGGGGGGTGATACCCTGGAAGGGCCTCCACTCTTTCAGAGTATATGGTGAGTGGGGATGTGGGGAGAAGGATTGTGGGAGAAGTTACTGGTAGGACATTGGTTTTGACATATAGTGGGATATATATATATATATATATATATATATATATATATATATATATCCCAATCTCAAACTTGCCCCAAGGAACTTGATGCCCCTAATCAACAGAAAGTAATCTAAGGATAATGTGTTACTATCCAAGAATTAATGAAGGAAGACCCCAGACTCAAATAGTATGCAGAAGCAAAGAACATTTATTCTGCAGAAATTACCAGGATGCAGAATCAACCATTTATCAAAAATGGCGACCCCAAACAAAGTGTGAGAGTCTTTTATAGAAAACTAGGGGAATTTTAGCTATGGTTAGCTAATCTAAAACTTCATTGGTGTGTGCCCGAGAAATTACATATGCCAGTTTCTGATTGGCTGCTGTGTTAGATTTACTATATTTGGTGAGATTTTGAAGAAATTCCAGGATCTGATTTGGCTACAATCTTACAGAGCCATCAATGATTAATAGCCCATTGTCCAAATCTGCTTCCTTGGGAAGCCAAAACTTCCATTTTCAAAGTTATTTCTTAGGGACCTCCCAGATGTCACCCCTTTTATTTTCTATCTTTTCTTCTTTCTAGTGTTAGAGGGTTGAAAGTGTAGAAAAAGAGTGGAGAAAGTTCAAAGAAGAACCCACAAACTAACAAATGTCAGCTATACTTCCCATTTCACTTATTTAATTTTATTTTCATATTTATTTTTTACTCTTAATTTGTAATGACAGTCAAACCAAGGACCCTGTGCACACTAAACACAATTATTATCCTACTGAGTTACATTCTAAGCCCTTGTTTCAGTCATTCTTTTAAAAACTTGTCAGGCAATTTGTAATCATTATGTGATAACTATAATTCTAAAGAGTAAGGACAATTTCAGATATTCAAAACTTACTGTACATTTATACTGATTGTTTTCATACTGTGTCCTGTATCTTAATATTCTGCTCCTTTGCCTTATACCAAGTTTGATAGTTGAATTTTACCAAAATGTACAGGGAAATAATTTTTTGGATTCTAATGTGGTGTACAAACCATATCAATGTGGAAAGTTTAAACCAAACTTTTACCTATGCTGTTTCATTCCCCAAAACTAAAACTATTTGTGTACTAATTTGGTAATTCCTATCTTCCTTTAGGGTAAATTTAGTGCTTCTTTCCACTTGGGGAAAATGATATCTGTGTTCAATATATTAAGAAGAGATAAACATCCATCTGTCTAGGCTTTATCTATACATTATCTAAGACATGAAAATGATTAGAAAACACACAAAGAAAAATATTTGCTTTTGGAACATGGCCATTCCCTAGATTATTAACTTGTAAGCCCCAGATCTTAATTATACCCAACAGACTTAAATTTTGACTAATTGATCTTTTCAGCACTTTAAGATTTTTACCTAGTATTTACCATTCAGGTTTCTGGGGGAAATGTTGTGTTGGCTGCAAACAGATGACTTTGATTCACACTGAGATTGTTTTAAAACAATGTATAACTGGAAACATTTTAACAAATTAGTTTTAAAATATAGTGGGATATAGGGCAAATATTCCCTGCTGGTGATGTAGTTGCAGACGTTACAAAGGTATGTGAAATCATTTGGAGGACAAAGATGGAAGTAAAGTGGATTTTCCGATAAAGAAATCATCATTTCAAATTTTAGATGATAAATGCTAATTGTGTTCATGAATGTAATCAAAGAGGTCAATGCAAAAAGGTATAGATTGCGCTATCAATCTATGAGGTGAGTCCAAGAAAAGGACGGTTTAAAACAAAGGTGCAGTGTATGGTCCTCCAAGGTAGGGGTCGCTATTCTCCAACTGAGTTGATGGTGTGGCAGAGCGGCTCATCTTGGCCGCCATTTTAACGGCGAGGCTGAGGCACGACGCCGCTGTTCGCTGTTCAGCCGCCACAGTCTGGCTTGAGGTTTGGTCTTTGGCCTCTACGTCTGACGAGGAAGTTCACATTTTCTCCCTTCAGACGAAGCCATGGGAGCCCTAAGCAGTAGAATGTGGTCTGGAAGAAATCCTGAAGAAGATGAACCTCCGAGAGAAGGTGGTGCTGCTGCTAGAGAAGAGGAGGCCCCAGTGGAAGCCGCAGAACAAGCGGGACCGGCCGTTGTCCATGAAGAGCAGGCAAGTGAACTGCCGGGGGTTTCCACTGGTCAGGCAGGCCACAAACGGAAGGCCAGCCCAGGAGGACCAAGGGCGAAAGTACCCCGTAAGAAAATGGACAAGTCCAGAGGCATTTATGAGTCACTTTTTCTTGGTGGCGAGAATAGTGACGTAAAGATCTGTGCATTTCAGCGGGAGTGGCGCTTGCACAGGTCCTACCTATGCCGATCTGGGTACTTTTCTAGCATGTTCTGTGGTGCTTGGCTGGAGACAAATATGAGTACAATAGAGATGCAGATGCCTGACGAAAATATTGATCGCGAGGCTTTCCATGAGGTTTTGGGCTTCTTGTACAGTAGAAGAATTGCAATTCCTCCCTCCAGAGTCATTGCCATCTTGGCCACAGCTAGTATGCTACAATTGGATGAACTAATTCAGCAGTGTGAAGATCTGATGAGGGCCACAGTCAGGACTGATACTGTGTGCAGTTACTACTATTCTGCTGAGAATTACGGGCTCCAGAGCATCAGATATATTTGCCGCCAGTGGCTCTTGGATAACCTGATGATTCGGCAAAATGATGAACTGTTGTTAGAAATCAATCTGAATCTCATGAAAGAGCTCATTGCCTCGTCAGATCTTTTGGTAGTTGGAGTGGAGATGGATGTGTATACCACACTGAAAAAGTGGATGTACCTGCATCTAGAAGCACGCACGTGCTCAGAATCTCAAAGAGCAGTATTGCCTGCACAGTTGTGCTTTGCCAAGTTCAGAAGTGAGTCAGATAGTAGCCCTTTTCTGGACAGTAATCAGGGGAGAACCTTTGTGCCAGTGTTCCAGAAGCTAAGGCTTCCCTACATCATCTGTGACCTGCCTTCAGCACACGTTATTGACCAGGATGGACTGATCCCTGCAACATGGTTGACCCCAGTTTACAAAGAGCAATGGCTTGCACTTCTTCGGGCAGAGCAATCCAGGGAACTTGGGCCAATGGATATCTATGTATCTGACATCGGTGGAAATAGCATGAGGTGTGGAGGCCAACTTCTCTCAGATGAGCAATGCAGCTGGACCTGGACTGGCTTTAACTTTGGCTGGGACTTGGTAGTATGCTATGTCAACAAGCGCATTGTATTCCGCCGCAGTGCAATGAATAAATCCTGTGGCCTTGGTGTCAGCTTACTCTGGCAGAAAAGTTGCCTTCCGCTCAGAGTGATCTCATTGGACAGTACTGGAAAAGCTGTTCTCCGGAGAGAGACCGAATATTCTGTTCTTTCTCTGAGAAAGGATCAAGAACTAGAAGTGGTGAACCTACAAAACCAAGACTTAACATTCCCCATGTATGTGGCATGTAACTTCCTCTACCTTCCTGGAGAGAGTGGTGCAGGACCAAGTGGGGAATCAAGCAGAAGTCCAATGAACTAAGAAGCTCTTCCACGAGGTCAAGGGTTGGCAACATCTTGAAGATTCCATCTGCCTCTGTGAAACTAACCAGACTTGGCCATCACTGATGATCTACTTTGCAGGCGTGTCTGTTGAAGAGAAGCCCATAAATTTTAAGAATATCTAGGACTATATGAGAAGTTCCTTCAAACCGCCAAAACATAATTGAACAGTTACTGTGGCAACTTATCCCTGACTACTACCTACCAACATCTACATAATTTCTAAGAAGACTGGAACAACTGAGAGAAGGAAACCGTGAGCCTACCTAACCTACTGCTTAGCGAAACGTTTTAAAAATCACTTCTTATAGTTTGATTAAGTTAATGTTTTAAGGAATATTTTGAGTTCTCTTTTAGTTATATTTAGAACTGCCCTATTCTACTCAGTTTCATTGTTTTGTTCCTCTATTCCTCCTTCCCTCGCTATGAATATAGCACTTAGTTTTCATGTTTTCTATGTGAAAGAAATGTACTACACATGCTATCTTTATATTGGTTGTTTTGTAAACTAAGAATATGGCAGTGTTAATTAGGCTTTACTTGCATTTTCCCAAGAAGACATTTCAAAACCTATAGCACTATATTTGAGGCATGATGCATAGAAGCAGTTTTATTATGTAGTTATTTACTAAAGTTTAAATGTTTAAAAGTTTCTTGTATCATTGAGCTTCAGAAATGTTTGCTGTTAAAGTCGTATTTGGATTTTAGGATAGATTAAGTTGTAGAGTAGTTTGATAGAGTGTGTGGATTCAACACCAAGTCCTGAAAATGACTATATTTGGAAAATATGTTCCATTTAAAAAGCAAGAATAGTAACATAGACTTTGGAGTGGAAAGACTAAGAATAATAATGAGTGCTTTTTATTCTGAAGTATGATAAAGAGCTAGTTAGTAATCTATAGAGTAAGTATAGAAGTGTTATTATAGTCTGATATGGAGAGAGCTGTTAGTCACAATTTAAATCTGTTGGTTTGTGACTACTGTTAATTTGAAAACTGCCACTACTTTACCTCTTCTCAGACATTCTACTTCTCATTGATATTTTTTTGTCGTTAAACAGTGCCAAATACTTGAGCTCAGTTTAAGAATCCATATAAATAAGCATTTGCTCAGAGTATAAAAAGTAATGTAAACTGAAAAAATACAAGTAACCAGTATTTTAAAAGTGTACTTAGGTGAAAAAGAATTTTTCTTATGGTTTATATTTCTCTTCCCAATTAAATAAAACCTTTGTTCCTTGGGAAGAAATTATTTTCTCATTAAGATTTGAAAGACTTGGAAATACCAAGCCTACATACTAGTGTGCCATTAATAGTTTAGTGTCAGTAATATAAAATGGCTAAATGAGGGTATCCATGAGATACCCTTTGTTGTTGGCTTTTAATTTGGTATTTCTCTCCTGAAGTCTTTCCTTATGTTCTATATACCTAGCTAGCTGCAAACAACAAACCTTACTTCATTTTAAAAGTGATGTTTTTGACCCCCCCCCCATTCTAGTTTCTAGGACTCCAGACACTTAATCCCACATAAATACATATATAGAACAGTTAGAAGCTAGGATCCACATATGAAAGACAATGATTGTGGCTTTATGAGCCTCAGTTATCTGGATTAATATATTCATTTTTAGTTTTATCTATTTTACTGAACATTTTATGATTTTGTTTCACTTTATAGGAGAATAAAAATTCATTGTGTATAGGTACCACATTTAACTTACCTGTTTATCTGTTGATGGACATTGATTTCATATCCTTGGTACTGTTGAATAAAAAAGCAATAAACATAGATGTTCAACTATCTCTGTGGTAGGAGATGAGTTCTTTGAGTATATGATCAGGAGTATTGTACTGGGCCATATGGTACTAGAGGGGCGATGTGAAACGAAAAAGTAGAATGGTAGGGCAAAATGGTGCAGAGAAGGGGTGAGCTCAGGAGATAGAAGAGAGGAGTGAGATGAGGGTGGGAGAGACCAAAACTAAATATATAAGAAAATGACATAAGGAACCCTTTCGTATGTTTATGCAAAATCAATAATTAGTTTTAATTGGAACTATATAAAATGAAGCTATGGGGAAAAGAGTCTGGAAGTAGACAAATCATGTTTATAAGGAAGACAGGCTGTTGGCATATGGGGAAGGCCTGGATACTAGTATGGACTTTGACTTGGATAACAGGTACTTGTAATACTGAGGGAGCCTGGAGGCCACTGTGGGCTTTGATATGCTGATAGATGCCACAAGGAGCCCACATGTCCCTTCTTCCAGAAGTAAGGGAATTCCTGGGAAAACTCTGCTAATTAAGGTTGAAGTCCGCTATTGACCAGATAACCTGTAGGCTCAGTGTGTAATTAATGGGAGCCTCCCTTTATTAGTTAGGCTTCTCCTCTGACTTTATCTGGGGAATTCTAAGCCGCCACATATCATATACCTCTACCTTGTAACCTTAGTTAGATTACAGGATCAATTTCCTTTCTCCCGACAAGAAACTGTTCAGCTAGCACCTAAGATTCCTGAAATGCTTCCCCAGGCTAATGAAGCATTTCAGTACCCTAAGCCCTCAGCCAATAACCTTAGCCCGTCGTGGTTGTTCCTACCCTCGTTGCCCTGTATAAGCTTTGAATCACCCAAAGTAAATTTGATCTGCCTCCTCCTGACAGTTGGTCCCAGTGTTATCATTCACCACATGCACTCCCAAGATTTCAACCCTCCCATCCCTGGACCTCATTGTCTTTGCTCTCACTGCCCTCATCAGCCAATGATCCACAAGAATGGGGAGAAACACAGGAAATGACTACTTTGGCTAATGGGAACTGGTTGCATAAATTCCTGAGGAAAAATAGCTTTTATCTAACCACCAGAAATCCCCTATAATCCAGCTTGAGCTCATTTCTAGACATGGATAGCCTGAGACCTATATATAGGCTGCTTGAAACCTGACATTTCAGCCTTTTGTTAGTGAAAAGGATGATACAATCTTTGACTACTTCAAATACTGAGGACCGGGGGAGGGTCATAGTAGGAACCCAGAGAGGCTCAAATGTCAAAGGCCTGGGGGTATGTGTCAGTCATCAGAAGCATTTGGTTCACTGGCCTAGTTTGAAGAGACAGGGAACAGTCAGATTTTAGTATTCACTAAGTCTAAAGATTTCAGGTTCTGTATGACCACCTGGTGCTGGTGAGGTGCAGGCAATTTGGAGCACTTTGCAGGGTCTGGATAGTGTCTGTCATCTAAATGGGAATCTGCTAGGATAGATCTAGACTGGAAACAGAAGATATTAGAATGATCAATGTTTATAATCTGCACTGAAATCATCATTGTAGAAAAAACTGGAATAAGTGTCTACAAACAGTTGGAGTAGCCACTGCTTTTAGCTATAGAAAAACAAAAGCTGAAAAGTTATCAGTATAATAGAACCATAAAAACTTATGTGTGATAAGACAGAAATTTGGTGGCAGGAAAGAAAACAAAGGGGGATGTAAGGGGAGGTTCTGATACTAACCCTGTTTCCCAATCGGTTCTTGATTTGTCAGTAAAGAAAGCCAGGGACTAATTGCTCAGCGGAGGGTACAGGTGGAACGTTCAGACCCCAGAAGGAAAAGGCAGATGCAAGGAACAGTTTAAGGACTCAAATGTTGGTTCTGGATAAAAGCATGGATGTTCTTCCCTCTGTCCAGAGATGTTTTCATTACAATGAGTAGCACTTTTAAGTCTATATTTAGAAAAAGAAACAAAAGTTAAATTTTGAACCTGTAACTAAAATAATTATAATCAGTATTTTATTAGGGCTAGATTAATAGCTTATCAGAACTCTATTTATTATAGATATATAGGCATCCTGAGCCCTAACAATTTTCTGTCTGTTTGGTCTGTATCTAGGTCTACCTTAGTATAACTTTGTATCAAGTCTATTTTTGATACTGGATAAATTGAGGACAAGACTGCTCCATGGTATGAGAAGGTTTTATTGTGGATATGAGAAAGCAGCCAGAGGCATATGGAAGACTCCAGAGCACAGAGAGTAGACTGCATGTGGCCAGGAGACTGGACATGGCCAGGGCTATTTGCAGGGGGAAAAGGAGGAATAATGGGATAGAGAAGAGAGAAAGCACAGTAAGAGAAGCAAGCACAGGAACAGAGAGAGCAGAGAGAGATGGGTTATAAAGGTGAATGGCAGCAGGGAGAGAAGGGCAGGGGTCTGACATGAAGGCTTTGAGATGCATAACAAGCACTTGTAGGTAGGGACTGGGGGAGCCTGGAGGCTAACATAGATCTGCATATGCTGATATATTAATTGGAGAACAATTTGTCCCTTTTGCAGAGGTAAAGGAAATGACTCCGTTTGGTAGACAGGAACTGCTTCTCAAGTTCCTGAGAAACGCTGACTTTTACCTAACCATCAGAAATCCTCCTAGCCTCTTGCTTGAGCTCATTTCTGGATTGTTTTGGAGTTTAGGGAATTGGTGTTTCCTTTGTATCTGACAGATACGTTTTGGCTCTGTGTTACCATCTCTATTTTCACATTTCTGGCTGTCTCGTGTGTGTGTGTGTGTGTGTGTGTGTGTGTGTGTGTCTGTCTGTCTGTCTGTCTGTCTGTCTGTCTGTCTGTCTCTGTGTCCATCCATCTATGCTAGGAAAAAGACCAAATGTATTACATGCATAAGTAGTAGAAGTATTTAAATCTTTTCTGTCTTACATGATCCCTGTTTCTGCTTCTATATCATGCTGTGCAGAGAGCATTCAGCAATTAGGGCATCCACAGGATATTTTTTCCTTTCAAATATGCTCAATTTATTCACACAAACATTCCTTATAATACCATCTGTAGTCTCATGTAAACAGGTATCTTACCTAGTGAAAAGGGAGAAATAGCCACTCATGAGGGAAATACTGCAGGCTTCTGGGGGAACCCTGTCTGATGAGGGCACATCAGAAGCAAGCTCAGATAGTATGCAGTGGGAGGTTCTTTAGTTGTAGCAGGCAGGGAGGAAGGCCCGGTTAGAAGTTCCAAAAGGCCCTTGAGAGTGGCAGCCAGCCACTAATACTAACAGGCAGGCATTTGTGAACTCGGCAGCAGTGCTGGAAATTCAAGGGTTGCAGAAGGCAGAGTCACAGAGTAGCCAGTTTCAAAGCCTCCTTGTTGATGGGAATCAATGAAGAGACTTGATAAAGAGAGAGGGATATATTCTATGGAGGTGTGGTGAGGTATGGGGGAAGGGAGCCCATACTGAGGCATCCCTTCCCCCTGAGGGACCAGGCATATGATGGTAGAGTATAGAATAGAGTTTATTCAGGGCATGGGGAGTGGAGTTAAGAGGATAATGGGCAGAGAAAGGAGAGAATAGAGAAGTAGAGGGTAGAGACCCATTGAGCACATGGAGAGGAGATTGGAAGGAAAGGGGGGAGAGTAGGGGCAAAAAGGGTCAAGGTGAGAGAGTAGGAGCAAAAGAGAGAGAGAGAGAGAGAGAGAGAGGAACAAGCAGCCCCCTTTTAAAGTGAGTCAGGCATACCTGGCTGTTGCCAGGTAACTGTGGGGCAGAGCTTAGACAAAATTCTAACATTCCCCAGCTTTAGTTTAATTAAAAAAGAAAAAAAAACTAGAAAGAGGCGATGGTGAAGCAGGAATAGGTTCATTATCATGATCTTTAACTACTTCCTGCTGGCTTCCGGGAACATTGTCTCTAGGAAACCTAGAAGAATGGATAATGTTGGTCCAGTCTTAGAAGAGTCAGCTATTTACTTGCTGTCTATGGTCTTTGGACCCATCTGTGGATAGATCAGAAGGAACAAGACAAGTAGAAGCATCTGTGTCTGTGAGAGGAGATTGGAACATCTAGAGGTTGCTTCTCTGAAGCTGTCCTAGATGTAGTAAGTATCTGGACTTGACAAGATGCTGAAACACACATATATTTAATATAGGTAGAGAATAAAATTAGGCACATTTGGGAGAAAGAAAATTTTTTTCTTAGATTTACATTTGAAACCCAGAGGAATCCCGCCCTCTGGAATAGGTAGTAAGTGGGAACTTTAGGCAGATGGACTTATCTGGATAGAGTCTATTTGGTCCATGAGAAGTAGGTCTCAGTGGGTTTCCTATAACTTATAAGTTTACAAAAGAGGCAGCAACATGAGTTAACAACATGAACAGTCTTTAAGATAAGCTTTTTGTGGATCAGAAGGAACAAAAATTTGTGATTATACAGTTGGATTGTATAGTGGAATGTTAATTAGGGTTAGGCGTATTTGTAGGGGCTCGAATAGTGTTAGGACAGTGGCATAGCAAGAAGAGGAAATATGAAGCATCTAGTCACGGGAACCCGAGTTTAGGTAAGGAAGTAACAGATCACATTTGTGAAAGCTTACATCTGAACTTACGTATCATCGTGAAGTCTGTAAGAAATCTGGCAGTCTTAGCTAGTTAACAAATTTATTAATGAGTAAATATACCTTAGGGTAAGGAGCTAGGTCTGTTTTCTAGCTGTCAAGCTGCAGTTACCTTAGCTGTCAATGTAATCAGAAATCTGGGAAAGAATAAATTATAATCTAGGAGTCATGTATCAATTGAAAATAACAGACTTCATCTATAATCCAAACAGTTCCCAGGTCCCTGTGGTCTCCCTGGCAACTTGGGCTGAGACAATCTGGCTTTCAAAGAGCCCCCTCCCTTTTCTCTGTGGATCAGATAATGTGTGAAATGAGAAATGTCTCACTTTGACCCAGACAATTTGAGGCATTTGACTCTGTCTGTCCACAGTGTTGATCAGGCCTTGGCAGGGTCACGGTGGTGCATTTAAGTGGTTTTCACACCACAATTCAAGCAGTTTCTTGTAGCTGTGTCCATATCTTCTGAGATCTTGTGGAGTAAACTGTTAGGCTTTGGGAGATTCTGTCATAAACTTAAAGCATATTAGCAATTAGCAGACTTCTGACAAAATTGAAAGCTATATCTACTGGTCATATCTGTAGCAAAAATCACTTATCAAGACAGGATAGGAACAAAAATCTTAACTTTGACAGGTTGCATAGTATTAAAAAACACATTTTGCACTAGCAGAGAAACATTTGGCTTAGAATTGGAGTGGAGCACCAGAATGTAAAGGAATAAGAAAACTGGCTGGGGTGGTATAAGATTGTGGTGACAGAAAGTGAGTTTGTCCAGGCAGGTTCAAGGCTGTGACACTCACTGAGCATACAGGCTGGGGTTATAGGCACATATCTCTGATGAAATGGATTGTAAAGAGAGCAGGCTGGTCTACAGCGCTAGAGACAGACTTGAGAGAATGTACAGTTGAGGCATCGGGCATATGCAGGGTAGGGAAGGGGGAGTACGTGTGCGTGTGCACAGTCTGACGATCATAGATTGCTAGGAGCCCCAGTTGCAATGAGTACTCCAGATAGCACAGGGCCATAGCACCACTACTCAGACTCAGGCAGATGGGGTGGGTTTCCCTCTGACAACGGGAAGCACCAGAGTCAGAAATGGGTGGGGGAAGGGAAGCACCTGAAGTAGCATCCTGTACCCTAGTAACACATGTGGTGTGCTATTTTTGCTATTTTTGTGGTGGGCAGCTGGGCTAGCTGCTCACTTAGTGAGTCCCAGGCAGAGAGGGGGAGAGAGGAGCTCACGATGGTGGTGTGTGTGTGTGTGTGTGTGTGTGTGTGTGTGTGTGTGTGTGTGTGTGAGAGAGAGAGAGAGAGAGAGAGAGAGAGAGAGAGAGAGAAATGTGTCCAGGGCAGAAAGGCAGAAACAGTAATTAATTAATGCGGGGGTGTGGCAAAAGACGCTGCACGTGCTCGATGCTCAGGGAAACTGCAGAGTCCCAAGGGGACAGGAAAAAGCTGTTTTTCTCGAGACTGCGGCCGGTCCAACAAGACACCCAAAAGCACCTACAATAGTACTCCGAGTGGTCAAAGAAGGCAGTGGCAAGAGTGAAAGGGCGGATAAGGCGAGGAAGGGCCAAAGCTGCTTTTCCCGAAGCTGCAAGCTGAGTAGGCAGGCTGGGGCCATTGGCAACCTTGGCGTGCAGATCTTAGGAGCCCTGTGTGAGAGAAAGTGCAGTGGTCGAGATTGTGGGGAAAGCTGAGAGTCCTGGCAGGACACAAGGGGTGGGGCCAGACCCACTTTTCATGCTGCACATCGGGAGCAGAGCTGTTCTGGACTGGCAGGGCAGCAGCCACAGCATTGCCAGGAGGGAATGGATGGATTGGGAAGGGAAGCCTATGCTATGGATCTCTACTGAGAGAGTTGTTTCCTTTACTTTTTTTTTTTCCGGGGCTGGGGACCGAACCCAGGACCTTGGGCTTCCTAGGCAAGCACTCTACCACTGAGCCAAATCCCCAACCCCGAGAGAGTTGTTTCAATGTGCCAATTTAGTGGCAATGTAGAGATATTGTTTTCTGCTTATTGTGAGTTAGACCAAGACATCTAAGTAAGTAGGGACAGGACAATGAAGACAGGCCCATGGGTGAGAGAATAGGGTTACTAACTGCCCCTACCAGCGTCCTGAGGGCATCATCAATAACCAAAGAGATTTGACTAACACAGTCCAGACAGTCAGGCCATCACATGGGGGGGGGGGGCTGGGGCTATGCTCTGGGTCAGGTACCCTTGAGCTACAGAGAGCAATTTAGCCAGGCAGCAAGAAAGAAATTGTCTCAAAGGAGAAAGGGAAATCTTACCCAAGGGGAAAAGTCCTAGAACGAGGGTCAGTGAAAAGACTGAATGTCTCCACCCTCAAGGGCAGCACAGAGCTTGAGAACTCTCCCCTGGAACCATGAGGATGTTTACTCTGACCAGTGGAGGGAGGGGGGTCTTACCAGTTCTCCAAAATTTGGGCCATTGAGCGTTGGATCTCCATGTGTGGCAGCAGGGGAATGTAAACCTGTGGAGTTTCTAAGTCACGACACCATATGATATGCTTATAAAAAGATAAAGAGGAGTATATGTTCTATGGATGTGTGGTGAGGTATAGGGGAAGGGGTTGCCTCTGAAGGCCCATGCTGAGACATCCCTTCCCCCTGAGGGATCAGCCACAGGACAGTATAGTATAGAATAGAGTATTTAGGGCATGTGGATGGGAGTGGAGAGGGTAATAAAGGCCAATAAAGGGAGTGGGTGAGGGAGAGGGGAGAGGGAGAGAGAGAGGGAAAAGGAGAGAGAATGAATAGAGAAGAAGAGACTGGCCATGAGCACATGAAGAGAGGGTAGTGAAGGGAATGGGGAGAAGGGGGGGGAGGTGTGAGGGGGATAGAGGCAGAGCAGGAAGGCAAAAGTGAGAGCGAGAGAGAGAGAGAGAGAGAGAGAGAGAGAGAGAGAGAGAGAGAGAGAGAGAGAGAGGGGCAAGTAGCCCCTTATATGGTGAGTCAGGCATACATGGCTGTTGCCAGGTAACTGTGGGTTGGAGCTTAGACAAAATGTTAACACTTGAGACACTGTCTCAGGAGCATAGCAGTGATAGCCTGGAATCTTTTTCCAAAGTTCTAGCTTTCGATATTATCAAGAAAGAATTTTGTGCTCTCAGGGTCTACAGCTTAGGGCTGACTCATTAACATACCAGCACAAATTGGGGATAATTCATCAGCATAACAGAGTCTGCTTTTGGCTTTGAGCTCTTATGGCTGGTTCATAGCAGGGTTGCCTTGTGGCTGATTCCTTAACAGCCTCTTGCAAGTGTTACATCATTCCAAGTCACACAAAATGTTCTTCAAGTTGTACAAAATGATATCATTTATGTTCCTAACATGCTGTTATTTCTGTTGATTTATCTCTGTAATGTCTCTCTTGCTATCTTTTGTTCCTCTTTCCGAGTATCTTTTATTATTTTTATCTTTCTGTATCTTTTATTATTTCTGTGTCTAATTATTTACACACTGCCTGTCACCCCTGTCACTTCTATATAAATCACAAACTCTCTTTTTTGTGTCTGTTTTTCTGTTTCCCGTTTCTTGGATTCTATACCAATTTCTACTTGTGACTGTCTGCACCCTTTCAATGTATCCTTGTCAGATTGCCTTTTGAAATGTGTATTTATTTCTATCCATGTTCTTGGGCTATCTCTGCCTGCCTGCCTGTTAGGTCCAAAGCAGGCCCCCAAAATGGCAATGCTGTTTCAGTGTCCTAAGAAAATGGTCTAGGCCTAACCCAAGGCAGGACTCTTAAGTAAAACAGAATGATTGTTATTAGGTAAACAAAGCCTGCACTCAGAATTAATTATTCAGAGATCTCGTAAGGCTGGTACCTGTTTAACAGGAAAGCCATTACCTCCCTTATCTGCTCCCAATGGTTAACTACCTCCAGGAAGGGCATCTAGCTCCTGATAAAATCAAACAGCAGGCAGCAGATCAAGTCCCCATGTTAGCCCTCTAAACTGTTCTGCCCCCTCCCCATAACTACCATCTTCCCAATAAACCCGGCAAGGCTTTCCCGATTGGCTGGTGCTCTCTACTCTCTGAGGCAGTCTAGCAGTCTGTTCCCTCAATACTTTTCTTTGTATACAGAACGGTCTAGTGTTAAAGGGAGCCCACCAGAGATGAACACTCAGATACAGTTTATCACCAATTGAAAGTCTTTACCAGCTAGTGGGGAGTATACTCAGTTAGGGGCCCAAGTATACCCTGAGAATTTAGACCACGTGGCTTTTAAAAGCAAAACCACATCCAGTTATCTTGAATAGCTGCGGGGGGTGGGGGTGGGGTTTGTACAAGCAGGCAGTTTCACAGAAGCTAAGTTAGCTGGGGCATCTTGACTTCAGTTCCTAGAATCGAGTTGAGGAGTTTTCCATGGGATTCTCCAGTAAGGAGATCACATTCTAGTTAAATCTGAGATGACCTCAATAAGAGTATAAAAGGGAAGAGTATTGTTTTGTTCTCTAACACTAGTTTGGTGGTTAAGTGGTTTGCTTACACTGGCCAGCAATGTCTAGTTTCTAACTAGTTATTTCTCTGGAACCATTGTATCTCTTGTTATATCCTGTCTCTGCCTACTTTCAGGAGGCAGGATTGAAATTAGATTATAATTTAGTATACACATCTTCTCCTATTATGTGCCCTTCTAGTGGCAGGCATTTCAGTAGTGCATGAAGAAAATATGGGTGAACAGTCCTGTGACTCACCTCCAAAGAGGCAAGGATTATAAACAAACAAATGCCTTATGAAAGAGAAAGAGGGGTTATGGAGGATTTAGGTAGGATAAACACGTACAATACCCAAAAGACAGCTGTAAAATATGCTACTATTGAAAAGTGTCTATATAAATATCACTAGATATTGGGTTCTGTAGCAGAATTTTAGCAGAACTGTTGTATATGGCATGACTCTGAAGTGATGATCAGTGATTGTCATCTGTGATTTTATGGGGTTGTTCTTTTGAAGGATTCTCAGAGCCTTTGTATAACTTAGTCTGATGACTTGCCTGGCAAACCATGAAGTCTTCTGTGGCTGAGTATTGTTTGGGTGATTTCAAGACAACCCTTAGGTCAGATAAGAAATTTTGCTATGTTAGGAGAAACTGACTTGCTAAAAGTGCCTTTGTGAAACAATAAAAAGAGTTTCTAGGAAGCTGTCCGAATTCAGTCCTTGATAGGTTTATCCCCTGCTGCCGAGAAGCCTAAAATTCATCCTGCATTGTCTCTGTTGATCTTACAGTGTAACCCAGATCATGGACAGGGTTCTGGTGAAGGATCCACCAGTGTGCTAGAAGAAAGCAAGAGTGTGTCATAGAACTATTTAGATACAAAGGCTTCTGATAGTGTCAACTAATCTGGACCCCTGGGGGCTCCCAGGGATTAAGCCACCAACCAAAGAGCATACTTGGGCTGATCTTAGCCCCTCCCCCATATACATAGCAAAGGACTGCCTAGTCTAGCCTTAGTGGGAAAGGATGCTCATAATTACAGGGAGGGGGGATGCCTGAGGGGGGCACCATCTCAGAAGGGAAGGGGAGGGGAGGCGGAGGGGGAAGACCTCTGCAAGGCAGGGACCAAGAGGAGTAGCAATATTTGGGATGTAAATAAATAAAATCATTAATTAATCTGAACATATATAGTAATAAATTTTTAAAGAAGTATGCTATAGCATAGGATGAAATTATATACTACCGTCTTATTTTCCCAGGTTTGGAGTAGTTTTCCTTGTCCTTAACTTCATATTACTATTAAAATTGCTTAATGATATATCAGATTTCCATGCAGTATGTTATAGTAAACAGCTGGGTCCTGGGCACCTCTCAAAGATAGCAAACCCACATCTGCAGAATTCTCTTGGGTATAATCCAGTAAAAGAAAATTAAAGGTTGCTATAGTTTTTGAAGAAACCTTAAAGAAACAGAGCTAATAATATATTTTAATGTCACATTAGAAAAGATTTATATTTACTTAGTATATTAAATACCCTAGAGGTATTTAATGGATTAGGATAAGAGTATCTATATTTTTACAAAGTAAGATTTTTAAAAATTTTTTTAGTTTTCTACTAGACTGCATAGTCTATTTCAGTTGTTATGCTGTCTGTGGAAGAAAGAAATTTTACACAATGAGAAGAATATAATTTTTCAATGTAAGCACTGGTGATTCAGTGTTTATTCTCAAACTTGATAGTATAGTATGTTATGTTATATTAGGAATACATCCTATATTTCATTTTAGATATGCACTAATATTTTAAAATATAATGTTAAACTATGTAATATTACACCATTTATTTCTCCTTTTATTTTACAGTATAAATAGAACAAATTGCTGCAAAATTTATTGCTTGATCATTCATAACAAAATGGATTAAGTTTGGAATAAGTTTGTTAAATTAAAAATCACCCCACAAATGTTTCTATTATGAACAATGCCACAATAAGCATAAGTATCAGGAATCTCTGTTGTGTATTGTATTAATCCTGATACTCACCAGCAAAGCAAATACCACCATTTTGGGCCAAATTTAAAGGAAGCTTTATTAAATATTAAATACTGACCAAGAGAAACACTTTGGTCAGGGACGTTCCCCAGAATTTCTCAGCTGGAATGACTCAAGCCACATGTTGTTGGTGCTTATAAGGACAAACCTACTGTACTTTCCCATGAAGCTACAATTCCCAGCATCCTAGGAAGTTACCTGGTTTCTGGGCAGGTGGTGCTGACAGGTTAATTTTGAACAATACAATTGCCTTAGACTCATTTATATATAAATGGCACAGTTGAAGTATGAGGGTAGCAGTTATTTGACTCAGAAGATGTGCAGTATAATTTTACTAAAAGAAAATTGAATCTAAACTTCACATGGCCTTCCATGATTGTTTCTGTCTCTCGTTCCCAGTGATTTTGGTATTGGATGCCTGATGGATGATGTATATGACAGCAGGGACTGTCAAGAGAGCAATAGCATGGCAGGGGGCAACTGCTGCAAGTAGAGGGCAACGGTTTGCTGTGTGCAGCTTAACAAGAGTTTGAATCTGGAATGATGCTTCTGACCCTTTAGTAGTGATTCAGATAGCTGTGGCTTGGCTTCTGGGATGATCTGCATTCTGACTTTAAGGTCAAGATTAACGAAACAGCTGAGATGCCCATGGGCTGTGCTGGTCAGGAAGACAATAGATCCAGTGAGCCATGACATCAATCCTATAGGAAGGCAGGATGCTTCATAGCCCTTGGTCATAGAGCGATTTGGAAAGGCAGTGCTCAAGGACCTGAGCCACTGGGAAGCCCACATAATCTTCATCTGTCACTATGACGATGGCACTCTTGATTCTGGGAGCCTGCTGGTGGGGGCATTTGGAGACTGCTATGATGGCCTTAGAGATTGTGTGTCTTCAGAGTCTTGCTTGGGACTAGAGCTCCAAGTAGATCTGCTCATCTCATGTAAATGAGTTGTTTCTCCCAGTTTATGGGGAGAGTGAGGTGGCCATGTCTGTGTTGTCAACTTCATTCATAATGTTCTCATTCTCCTTTGTCAGGGAATCTAAGGGAAATTTGGCTTTCAGGAGGCAGAGTGTACCCTTCTTGAGATAAGGGAAACCCATAGCCATGAACTCCATAACCTTACAAGGACTCTTAGAAAGAATTCCCAAGGAACTAGAGTGCACATGAGAACAATGGTTACTGAAGTGTTCTGCCAATGGGGGAATCATAGGAGGGGTTGGATCTGAGGGTGGAGACGGAGGGATGGAGGGGAGGTTGAGTGTGAAGGATGGACAGATGTGCTCTTCCTTCAACGTGTGTGTGTGTGTGTGTGTGTGTGTGTGTGTGTGTGTGAGAGAGAGAGAGAGAGAGAGAGAGAGAGAGAGAGAGAGAGAGAGAATTTTTGATTGATTTTGAACTTCCAGAAGTAGTCTCCTTGAGGGCCCTCCTGCTTGACTCAGTGGATATGAACAGAAGAGTGTGTGAATGAGAAATTAGTGGAAAGAATCTGATTCTTCAAAGACTAATTGACTGATTAGGATGGCAGTGATTTAGAGAGGTTGGAATGTTGCAATTCTGAACCTAATTATACTTTTATTTTGGGCTAGTTTTAGCCCCCGATAAACATTCCTTGCACCCTACTGTTACAACTCTATCTTGTGACTAACAGATAAAAATACCTTTTGGAATCAATTAACATAGCAAATTATTAACTTCCACCAATTTAAAAGCTGAGAATGCCTTTAAATAGCACTGAGCCCTGTAGGAGAAATTACCCCATCTTGTGATCACCCACTGCTCTGATGGGTCCATCAATGTACAATATCTGTAAACATTAGATACAAAAATAGTCCATTCTGCTGTTTTCTAAAGTGATTGGCCAGCTCCTGGAGACACCTGTTGAACCTGTGAGAAACACAGCTCCCCAGACTCAAAATTGCCTCTATCTAGAACCTTTTATGCCTCAAGAGTTCAACATGACAGGAAAAAAAAGTACTCCACAGAGGGCAAGGAGACCAGAGTGAAATCAGCAGCTGCCAGTGGATAAGAACAAACTCAGCCCTGCTGGTACCTTCTACTCCAGGGGCCCCAACCAGAGTGTGGGGACATCTGATTTGGTCTCTGGGGACCTTAGAAGTACTGTTCAAAGCTGGCTCAGGCTAAGCTCAAGGTTGCCTGTGCCCAATCCCACTGCCCCAGATAGGGCTCATGTCTTCATAGGGAAGTTCATGGGGAGAGACAGGAATTAGGAACCCTGCCTATGACAAACTGAACAAATCTGACTGGGAACCCTGCCTATGACAAACTGAACAACAAAGCTGACTGTGACTCTGGGAGGACCACAGCCGCCTTCTGCCTTTCTGGAATGGTGGGTAAGTGCCTATTCTCCGTGTATCTGTTCCTTGTCATTGATCTGGCTGTACAATGATTGCAGGGAACCAGGTTGCATGTGCAATAAGGTCCTTAAAACCAGGACTGAGGGATGGTTAGACAATGTCAGTGTTGGTATCACAGAAGTCAATGCTCTGCTCCAAGGTGCTCATGGTTGTGGTGATACTGGACAGAATAGGGTCTTTATCTTTGTCCTCCAGGACCAAATGCTCCAAGATGTGCTTTCAAGCCTCTAGACGCTGCCAGGACAGCTCCCCTTCAGGGTCCCATGGAAGATACAGTCAGGGTCGCATTTCACATCCACCAAGGCACACCACATATGGTTCATGAAACTTGCTCGGCTGGTGGAGGCCTAGTCTCTGGGATCCATTGCTTTCTCCTCTGCCTCCAATGCCTGCACATCTGGCAGCCTGGTTCACACTTCTGGGAACCCATTGATGTATTTTTTTTTCTTTTTGACAGAGCTACTGTATAACATTTTATTAATCTATATCCTTGAGAGATGACAAAACTTTTATTTTTGCATTTATTTTATTGCAATTTTTTATTCTTTAATAAAAATTTTTATAGTTCAGTCATTATCCCACTCCCTTTCTACCCTCCAACAGTTCCTCATCCCATTCCTCCTTCCCCCCATCTCTGAGAAAATGTCCTCACCCCCTACCCCACCACACCTCCCCACTCCCTGGGGCCTCAAGTCTCTCCAGGGTTAGGTGTATCTTCTCTTCTTGAGGCTAAACCAGGTAGTCCTCTGCTGTATATGTTTCGGGGCCTCTCATCTCAGCTGGTGTATGCTGCCTGGTTGGTGACCCAGTGTCTGAGAGATCTCAGGGGTCCAGGTTAATTGAGACTTCTGGTCCTCCTACAGGGTCACCCTCCTCCTCAGCTTCTTCCAGCTTTTCCCTAATTCAACCAGAGGAGTCAGCAGCTTCTGTTCGTTGGTTGGATGCACATATCTGCATCTGAGTCTTTCAGCTGCTTGTTGGGTCTCTCAGAGGACAGCCATACTAGGCTCCTGTCTGTAAGCACACCACAGCATCAGTAACAGTGTCAGGCCTTGAAGCCTCCCCTAGAGCTGGATTCCAATTTGGGCCTGTCACTGGACCTCCTCTCCCTCAGACTCTGCTCCATTTTTGTCTCTGCAGTTCTTTAATTGTGGGTCAGAGTTTTTGACTGTGGGATGGCAACCCCATCCCTCCACTTGATGCCCTGTCTTTCTACTGGAGGTGGACTCTACAAGTCCCCTCTTCCCACTGTTGTGCATTTCATCTACCATCCCTCCCAATGCTCAGGAGTTACCACAGACCTTTACAGAATGGTATTAAAATAGTAATAAGTTCAAAGATATCAAAGTCTGAGCTCATTACTAATTTTACAAGATTTTTTCAATTACTCTGCATGTTCAGCATACTCCTACAGTTTTTAATATTTTCTGACATGGCATCCCAGAGGAGCCATTAGGTACAATCAGACCTCTAATTCAGATTAATATGCCTAAGTACATATTGATAGAACAGACAATACTTTGAGAGGCTGCCTTGCTAGAGTGTATCTGTGATGCACAGCACTGAGAAGGCCAACTTCAGTCCCAACACTTCAGTTTCCCAGGTTAGAAAAATATAGTATTTCATAAGGGATGCTGAAATCTGTAAGTCAAGGAAACTTCCTAATCAATGTAAGATCTTAACAAACTGCCAGTGACTTCCACTGGGGCCCTGAACCTATCCCAAAGCACAAAATTACAGAAGGGAAGCCTCACAAATCTCAGCTTTCCTTGTTTAGGAGCTTGTGGGCAACACTGAGTAGCACACAGGAAAGAGGAGCACTAGGCTTTCAAATCATGAGATGTGCTGTACATGGAGTAAAAGGTACTTGGCTGCTCCTAAGTCCTGAATTTAGCACAATGTAAGCAGGACTATAGTTCAAGTCTTGAGGGGAGTCAAAGGTTCAGAGCACCAGTCTATGCTCAGTGCATCACAGGCCTGAGCGTAAAGAGGATCTGTGGCCTTTGGCAGGTCAAAGTCCTCAAAACAGTAACAGGACCAGATATTATTCAAGTAAATTAGCAACTTATCAGGATAAACTGAAGAGTTGTACATAAATCACTTGAACATGAACTGCGGACATCTCTGGGATCACACGGCAGCATCTGACTTGTTTCCATTGCTCTCTGAACATTTACTTTCTGCTACCAAACTTTTAAGACCATGTGCTCTGTGGATCCTAAGCATCCAAGGGTCTCCAAGGCTGTCAAAAGACTGAGGGAGGAAGGGCTGGAGCCCATTTTTTCCGGAGGTGCATGGTGGGCAGATTTGGCTACACTGCGCTTTGAGCTGCTCTACAGACCTCACACACTACCGACCACTAGAATTCACCATGATCCTGTGAGGAGGTGCTCACTATCACCCCATTTAAAGAGGAAGCAAACTCAGGATTAGGGTGGCTAGGTATTTGCTGCAGTCAGAACACTTGCAAGAGGTCAAGTGGGATGTGAGACTCAGCAGCCTGGTTCACAGCCATGATCCTGGCCCTTTACCATGGAGTTCATTACCACTGCTACTTGGCACAACCAGAAGATGAGGTTCAGTTTCAAAAGAACCTTTCTTCTGAGTTTTCAGGGTGTTTCATTTATTCTCCCAATAACCCAAGGGTGTGCAGGTCAGGGGATCCAAGGTGGAGGCTCACACATTATTTAAAAAAAATCCAAAGGGTGGCTGCATCATGATCTTTCAGTGTTCTAGTGGTGCCTCTTTTTTGGGTAAACTTGAACATTTTAGCAGACATTCAAGCTAACGTTTTGGTAAAAAAAAAAATATTTTTACATGACTATTGTAATTGTTCCTATGATCATCTTCTGGGCTTTTGTTTGGTAGTCATTTCCCCTCCGTGTGCCACACCCTCTTTCTCCTCCTTGCAATCGGAACCCTGAATGCTTGCCTTGTACCGCCACCCCTATCAATGTATTTTTAAAATGTCTTGATTTATATTTTCCTTTGTTCTGTTACTATAAAACTCCATGAAACTGATCCCACATTGGAAAATAATACTGGAGAGATGCAACTAACTATGTGTTCTTAGGCCATAGTCATGCATATTTGCTCCAGAATTCATTTCACTGCCTCCGGTTGATTTTAAGGCCAGCTCCAAGATCAAGGTCAACAATAACCATTTTCATAGAGAAAATCTTCCCAGTCTTTTCAAGTTCAAGGAATATTGTCTCCAGGGCTCTAGGAACCTCTGTGATTGACTTGGCATTGATGATCAGGATTACTGGGTGTCCCTGATTCGAAGGCCCCTAAGAAAAAGTGAAGGTAGTGATGGTTGCTTCCTTATCACCTATGATTGCACTCTAGTCATTAAAGAAGTATTCAGCAAGGACATTGCTGACATCCCTAGCAACCTCTCCAACCACCACCAGTACATAGTGAAGTGTCATGGCAACATGCCCCAGTTCCCGGGCATGTACCGAGTCAGCATAGAAAATGAAAACAATTACATGTGTGTCGTGTAATATGTTTAGTCACAACGTCCTATGCTGTTCTGCTCCCCTGTAGAACTCAGAGCTCTGGAGGTGGGGGTGGGTACTGAGGTTTTGAAGCTGCTTTGCTCTGTGACTGCCATGAGGTCCTCAGGGAGAAGCCCACCCTTGGGACCAAAAGAGGCCCAAGAGAAATGCCAAGATGGGGTGGGAGGGACCTGGTAGGTCTCTTCCATCCTATAACCAACCTTTCCCCTGTAGAATGTACTAAAGTGACACCAGCAGCTGTGTTTTAGAACTGGATGTCTGACCATGAGGTTGTGTATCATGAGCAGTATGGTCATCTTCATTGATCGCTTCTACTTTTTATCATTTTTGTTTTATTAATAAATTATCTGTATTTACTCCAAATATTACAATAAAATATTTGATCCCAAAACAAAAGAAAATATCTCCCTCAAGAGTAAAAACTAACTTGAAGTAGTTGGAGTTTCTAACCTATACATAAGTGTGTAGGTTATGTGTAACCTACATATAGCATCACAAAAATTCAATTGGAAGAAAGTGTAGGGTATCATGTTTTTGTACTGGTAAATTGTGCCCCTAATAAATTGTGTTAGGATATGAATTTTTAGAAACACTGTTATGGAATTTAAATCCACTGGAAAAGAACCATTAACTTGATTCAAATTCTAATTAAATGAATTTATTAATTACTGCTAGCAGCCCAACAACCTTAAAGGCAAATTAAAAGTGTGTCATGCAGAAGAGGCTATAGGAAGATTTTTAAGGTGGGCATCACAACTATCTCATTCTGAGAGAAAATCAGCTTTTAATCCCTCAGCTGTGAGGAGCTGTCTGTCTCTTTCCCCCTGCATATAATGATAAGTGAGCTGTCCTGGTATACAGCGGGTTTAAAAAAGCCAGGGTAAGCAGTGAACTATCCCATAGCAGTTTTTTTTTTTGACAGAGAAGGGAGCAAGGGTGTCAGAGATTCTGGGAGTTTATCTTTTAGAAATTTAGAATGGGTGCCTAGCACAAAATGGAGTTTTTCTTAGCCATCACATTTCCCACTGGCTTTAGACTATAGAAGTCAAACCATCAATTCCTGTTGAGGTACAGGTTGATACAAAGCCTGTAGGACTCACATTTTAACAGAATTGATTCTACTGTGAGATGGCTAGTCCATTTTACTCCCTAGTTGTTCTAGGAGAATGAGTTCTAATCTGGGAAATTTAATTTTAAGGTCCCTGGTACCCATAGTGTTTGACATTGACACCCATGAATGAGCATCGGGATGCATAAAGCAGTTAGACAGAGAAAATAACATTGATTTTTACCCTGGTAAAATTTGGTGACCAGAAAGTAAGCCATTCAATAAGATCCCATGTTGGAGGGACAGATGCTGGATCCCACATGGCTGTGTAAGGGGAGGTGTGACACAGTTCCTTCCCCTGGGGCATCACCAGGCCATTGGTTCCCACGATCCCTACTTTTGCTGATGGTTGCTGTTGCCATGAAGCTGAAGTGCTGTCTTTACTATTTTAGTTTCAATGTTTCTTTCTGGGGAATATACTTCCCCCATTACTCAGAGCTAATCAGACCATAATAAATGAAACAGATTTGGTTATTAGGAATGAGGAATGGAGGTGGTCATGAGGCTCTGGAGGATGAGGAACAGATCTTTCATTTGGCCTTTAGGGCCATGGAAAAGATCTAGACAATATAATCACTGAAGCCATAAAAGCCTACCTCACCACTTTTTTCTAGAAAGGCAGACTTTATCCTAATTCCCCAGAATGATGATCCCATACCCTTCCCTCCCTAGACTGCTACCTATCCATAGGGGAGATGTCTAATGTACTTTATAGCCTGGTGACCTCTATGCCATACCAGTCAGAGACCACACTAGATTCTAGGCCTTCTAGCTATAGAACCTACCCTCATTGTCACATGTACTTTGTAAAAGAGTTTATTGTGTGCCTAGAACTGGAATGAATGAATTAATTGTTGCAGGGAAACTTTTTCCCAAATCATAAGTTGTTGAAATATGGTGGCAGTGAACCACCTAGGATTAGACTCCCTGAAGTCTAATCCAGGTTGATGAAGTCAGTCTGCACCAGGTTTTTATTCTTATAAATAATTTCACACAGTTTACCTCCTTGTATGACACCTTCAGGGACCTCTTCAACCCCAACCACCATCTTGAGTATCCCTTTTGGAAGTTTTGTAACTCTCTGATTTTTAAGAGATCTTTATGATAGTGAAGGAGTCTAGAGGCCGACATGGACCCTGGTATGGCAATGCACACCACACTAGCCACCTGTCCCCTTTTCCAAAGAGAAGGGAAGGGACTCTGGTAGAGAGGCACTTGTTTCCTTTAGACCTAATATTTTAACCTTTTGTTGGGGATAAGGGGAGACATACTCTCTTTTGTAGATGCTGAAATTAGGACCTTATTGTCAGTGCCCAGGAATGTGGAAATGCTAGTCAAAGGAAAAAAGGAGACAGGATGTATCTGCTTTGCTGCTCTCTTTGCTGATCTGTTGGATCGCCTAGAGCTAGTAAAGTATGGGCTGCTTTGAGCAGTCTGGAATACTGGTTCAAAGCAGATAGGAAATTCTGTCAGAAGCATCTGGTTTACATTAGTTTTCAACAAATCTGGGGCTCATTGGTTCTGAAGGATCACAGGAGGTTGGCAAGTTTGGTGCAGTTTGTAGTCTTTAGTTGATTGGAAACCTGTTGGGACAGACATAGACTGGAGACATAAGGTAAAGTTCAGGAACCCAGGAGAAGTTTTTTTTGTTTTTTTTTTTTTTTGGTTCTTTTTTTCTGGAGCTGGGGACCAAACCCAGGGCCTTGCGCTTCCTAGGCAAGCGCTCTACCACTGAGCTAAATCCCCAACACCCCAGGAGAAGTTTTTACATTAGGAGAAAACCCACCCTCAAGGGGAGAGATTAAGCTTTTGATTAACTAGATTCTTTACGACCAGTAATAGCTAGATCCAAGTCACAACTTCCTGATGTTTCTCTGTGGAAAAAAGAGATAAAAGTTTTAAAAATAATATCATTACCATTGTTTATGATTTGTATTGAAACCCTCATTGTAGAAAAAGGAGTTTACACATGTCTGTAAACAGTTTGAATAGACTCATGTCTTTGAGTCATAGCAAAAGCTTGCCCTCCCAAATGATTCTTGGTTTAAAATGTGAACATTCTTATCTTTATCTGAAGGGCTGGAAATACGTATAGATAGGACAGAGATGTTTTGAGCCCAATGAGAAACACCTTTAAATCTGTATTCAGAATACAAACAAAGGAAATTTGAAATGTTGAGCCCGTGACTGATAATAGCAGTACTTTACTAAGGCTAGATTAATAGCTTATCATAATCATTAATATATTAAAACTGAATTTTGAGGTCTTAATATTCTGTATCATTTTTACGTCTTATTGTTATATACCTCAAATCAGTTTTAGATCTTCTTCCTAACTTCAATTTATATTTTTAAAATTATTTTTAGACTTTTATAAGTTATATAAATTTTAAATCTTTTTATCCAATTATTTATCATGAGACATGGTAATTGAGAGCAGTTATGGATAATTAAGTTTCTTTAAATAAAGGAGTACTAAAATTTTACATTGAAACCTATTTTGTGAATTTATCCCTTCTTTTTAGTATGAAGCCTGACAGCAGGGTAAACTGTCTAAGTTTTGACTTTTCCAGCAAGAGACCTAGTATCTGAAGAAAAAAGCAAGGCCTAGCTTTATATAGAAATGGACTGAACAGGCAGGTACAGCCATTGGGTGAGAAGCTGTTTGCTTGCTGTTGTTAAACTGGTAAAGCTACCGTTAGCATCCAATATCATCAGAAATCTGAGACGGATACATTTGAGCAGAAGTGCAAATGGCCTTTGAATTGACTGAAATCAATACAGAGACTTACCCACTACCTAGATGCTTTTGCCTGAGGTATTCCCCTGGTTTCTCCTTGGAGGCAGAGTTCCCAAAGAGGAATGGTCTTCAGCACTCAAATAGGACAGCATTAACTCTTTGACTGCCACACAAGGCTGCATCAGCCTTTGACTGCCAGAACCAGAAATCTGAGATCCTTTCCTGTGGATGAGGAACTCGGGATACCAGCCCACCTTGGTGAGGCAAAGAGGGCAGTAAACTCTCCAGTGTCTTGCTTCTCCAGAGTTTTAGCTAGATGATTGCAGTAGGCAAAAGGTGAGGCTGTTTTCTCAGTGCTTAGCATTCCCACAGTCGAGATGGACTCCCCTTCTTTGGGGGAGAACTTATGACTGCCAGGATATAGAATTTTGTCTATCATGGGAAAACATTTTCATTAGACATTTAAATGCTATATTCAGCAGATCTCTGAGGAGATTAATGGATATTATCTATTAAGTATACCAGATTTTAAATAAACTTTGTTTTTACTCTGAGCCTTACCTTGGAAACAGGAGGCTAAATAAAGCTTGTCCCTGTAAATGAATTACATTTATTTTTACTTGACATTCCTATATATATATATATATATATATGTGTGTGTGTGTGTGTGTGTGTGTGTGTATATGAATATATATAGGAATATATTCTATATATATTTAGAATATATATATTCTTTGAATATATTCATATATATATATTTAGATGTAGTTCTGAGCACATTAAAGAATTTGATCATTGATAAGGGGATTGCCAATTAATTTGCATGTCTTGATTGTCTTCAACAGTCTGCAAATTATCAACTTTTATAAAATTAGGATTTTACAGTTTTATTCCTGTTGAGTCTTTTAACATTTAAATTCAAGATTTATTTGAAAATCTCTAGCAATAAAATAAAACTTTAAATAATAAATTCATAGAGTGATTACAAACCTTACAAAATCATAAGTACAATCTACAGAAAGACCGGAACCTTAAATTTTATCTTTATAGTGTATCATTACATAATATTTGTATATGACTCAGTCTATCCAAATAGCTAAAACTGAACAAGTTAGCAAAGCTAAAGAGGCTAGAAATATATCCTTAAGTCAGTTTCTGCCAGTATGAATAGCTCTTAGGAATTTATAAATCACACTTATCAAATACACCTTACTCATTAAACATGTTGTTTTTATCAAATTTTAAAAGTTTGGTGTTGAATTCAGTTAGCAAAGATATATTTCTGCAAAGCTGTTTCTGTTAACCTGAGTAGACTTTTATAGTCTTAGAAATTTCTAAGTATCAATTAAGTAAGTTTTGATTAAAATTTTATAGCCCCCTGTAATGGTCTTACAAATCCTGAGAGAAAGCAAGTTTATATTTCAGCAAGAGCTTTGAATATCCATGACCTTAAAAGGAGGAACGTTTTTTATAAACAAGAACCAAGAAAGGGGAAGAAGTCAAAGAGCTAGACATCTAATTACATTTAGCCATACTATTTTTTTTTTACTTTACAGACTTTTTCTTTCTTAGGTAATTTTTTTTAATTATTAACTTGAGTATTTCTTATATACATTTCGAGTGTTATTCCCTTTCCCGGTTTCCGGGCAAACATCCCCCTAATCCCTCCCCCTCCCTTCTTTATGGGTGTTCCCCTCCCCATCCCCCCCCCCTTGCAGCCCTCCCCCCAACAATCTAGTTCACTGGGGGTTCAGTCTTTGCAGGACCCAGGGCTTCCCCTTCCACTGGTGCTCTTATTAGGATATTCATTGCTATCTATGAGGTAAGAGTCCAGGGTCAGTCCATGTATAGTCTTTAGGTAGTGGCTTAGTCCCTGGAAGCTCTGGTTGCTTGGCATTGTTGTACATATGGGGTCTCGAGCCCCTTCAAGCTCTTCCAGTTCTTTCTCTGATTCCTTCAACAGGGGTCCTATTCTCAAATCAGTGGTTTGCTGCTGGCATTCGCCTCTGTATTTGCTGTATTCTGGCTGTGTCTCTCAGGAGCGATCTACATCCGCTCCTGTTGGCCTGCACTTCTTTGCTTCATCCATCTTGTCTAATTGGATGGCTGTATATGTATGGGCCACATGTGGGCAGGCTCTGAATGGGTGTTCCTTCAGTCTCTGTTTTAATCTTTTGCCTCTCTTCCCTGCCAAGGGTATTCTTGTTCCCCTTTTAAAGAAGGAGAAGCATCTACATTTTGATCATCCATCTTGAGTTTCATTTGTTCTAGGCATCTAGGGTAATTCAGGCATTTGGGCTAATAGCCACTTATCAATGAGTGCATACCATGTATGTCTTTCTGTGATTGGGTTAGCTCACTCAGGATGATATTTTCCAGTTCCAACCATTTGCCTACAAATTTCATAAACTCGTTGTTTTTGATAGCTGAGTAATATTCCATTGTGTAGATGTACCACATTTTCTGTATCCATTCCTCTGTTGAAGGGCATCTGGGTTCTTTCCAGCTTCTGGCTATTATAAATAAGGCTGCGATGAACATAGTGGAGCACATGTCTTTTTTATATGTTGGGGCATCTTTTGGGTATATGCCCAAGAGAGGTATAGCTGGATCCTCAGGCAGTTCAATGTCTAATTTTCTGAGGAACCTCCAGACTGATTTCCAGAATGGTTTTACCAGTCTGCAATCCCACCAACCACGAAGGAGTGTTCCTCTTTCTCCACATCCTCACCAGCATCTGCTGTCACCTGAGTTTTTGATCTTAGCCATTCTCACTGGTGTGAGGTGAAATATCAGGGTTGTTTTGATTTGCATTTCCCTGATGACTAAAGATGTTGAACATTTCTTTAGGTGTTTCTCAGCCATTCGGCATTCCTCAGCTGTGAATTCTTTGTTTAGCTCTGAACCCCATTTTTTTATAGGGTTATTTGTCTCCCTGCGATCTAACTTCTTGAGTTCTTTGTATATTTTGGATATAAGCCCTCTATCTGTTGTAGGATTGGTAAAGATCTTTTCCCAATCTGTTGGTTGCCGCTTTTGTCCCAACCACAGTGTCCTTTTGCCTTACAGAAGCTTTGCAGTTTTATGAGATCCCATTTGTCGATTCTTGATCTTAGAGCATAAGCCATTGGTGTTTTGTTCAGGAAATTTTTTCCAGTGCCCATGTGTTCTAGATGCTGCCCTAGTTTTTCTTCTGAGCTTCCTGCACCAGGGTTCCAGATGGCATTTGGTGTTTTCCTCTGGCATCAGAGATGTGTGCAGAGTGCAGTCTCTTCTGGTTTCCCAGGCGTGTCTGCCTCTCTGAAGGTTTAGCTCTCCCTCCCACGGGATTTGGGTGCAGAGAACTGTTTATCCGGTAGGTCTCTTCAGGTTCTGGCGGTGTCTCAGACGCAGCGGTCCTGCTGCTCCTGGGCCCTCCTCTACGGGAACCCAGAGGCCGTATACAGTTTCCTCTTGGGCCAGGGATGTGAGCAGGGGTGGGCAGTGTTGGTGGTCTCTTCCGTCTGCAGCCTCAGGAGTGCCCACCTGACCAGGCGGTGAGGTCTCTCTCCCACGGGGTCTGGGAGCAGAGAGCTGCTGCGGGCCGGGATCTGCGGGTGTGGGACTCCCAGTAAACACAGGAAGTGTCCGGTCCTAGAGGAATTTTGCCTCTGTGTGTCCTGAGTTCATCAGGCAGGTCGCTTGCAGCAGAAAACTTGGTCTTACCTGTGGTCCCGAGGCTCAAGTTTGCTCGTGGGGTGCTGCCTACGAGCTCTCCGCGGTCACTAATTTTTATATAAATTTTTGACTAAAAATTTTAAATAGCATGAGACAAAACGGCAACAAAGAAATTTACCATTTGTTGTAAGAAAATTTTCTAAGGGGTGGGAGTATTAGACTGTCTCTGGTGCCTTATCCAGAACATACAACAGCTTGTCCATTGTAGCATTGGTTTTTAGCCTGTATATGCTAGTTTTTCCAGAAAAACTTGAGACATATATGTAATGGGGGCCTAATTGCATACAGCCATTTGGGAGGAGGCACTGAATCCTCAGGTGAAGATCCAAGGACCTTGATGCTTCTTTTTGAAGGAACATTAACTTTTTTTTTCTTTTTTTCGGAGCTGGGGACCGAACCCAGGGCCTTGTGCTTGCTAGGCAAGTGATCTACTGCTGAGCTAAGTCCCCAACCCCGGAACATTAACTTTTAACAAGCCCAGCTCTGATTATTTTAAGCAAACAAATCTATAGTTATTATTGAGACTGTAGACAGAGCATTTTATTTTATAACTAGTGTGTGTTGGCAGATGGAGGCAGACAACTTTAAAAGCTTAATAGTTTTTATAAAGCTGTTAAGTTGTAGAAAAATAGAAGTATTTGTAATGATTCCATTAAGCAAAAAATATTTTTTTAAAGACGTCTATAAAGAACTCAGAAAATGTTAACATTAGGTTGTTTTGGGTATTTTAGAGACTTAATCATATCTAATAAGCTTACAAATCTTAAAGTACAGAAAGTTTATATAATAGTCTTACAAATCTGGAGATAGTTTATACTTAGGCAAAAGTTTTAGAGAGTTAAATAAAACTAAAAAAGGAAACAAACAAACAAACAAACAAAAAATCCAAACAAACCAGTATGAGCTGAGTAGCCTTAATCTTTATTGGAGTAGCCTACTTTTTAGCCGTTTTAAAGCATGTAGTATCTGTTATTGTGCTGTTTTTTTTTCCCCAGTGTCAGAGGCTGCCTAGCCAGGACAGAAGTTAGGAAACTTTTCAAGAAGCCAGGAGTAAGGGGGCAACTAACCTACTGCAGACCCCTTTTAATAAAGAAAAACAGCATAAATTACTGACTTAATATTATTCATACCCAGAAGATACCTGAATCCCTAAAAAACTGAATCTGGTGACTGGGGAGAGGGACCTGAGCAGTCAGAGAACAAAGACACCTTAGAGATAAGAAATTCTGAACATGGGCCAGCAGTTTGGCAAAGAGCAGGCCAGCAGAGGCGGGGTCTTTGACATCTCAGACCTGGGCCCTAGTAAGTTGTAAGTTCCCAAGGACACACAGAGTTAGGGTTTGTGGTGCCCATAGGGGATCACACCAGCAGTGTCAGCATCACCCCACCCTGGGGGCAAGGGGAGGCAGGATAAGCCAGTGGCAGCTAAAGCTCCATTGTCATAATTAGAAGCCATCTGCTTATCCGAAAGATAGAGCAAGCAGAAGTGTGTGGTGATAGGGATTGGGGGTGGGGGGGTGAACGTGCTTCAGAAGCAGAGCAAGAGAAAAGAGTCACAAGCAGAGGGACATAGAGGAACATCTGGTGTATATGGGGGGACTTAAGCAGCAGGCTACCATGAGCCAATGAGAGGGAGAAAGACAGGGCAGGCAGCCCCTAGGGGGAGGTGAAAAATGCAATGCAAGCAGACCAATACATGTGTGTTGTTAGCAAAGAATCTTTTATCACGGGTCCTTTCATGTGCTTGCTTTAGCGGGATGTCCTTTCACCTGTGTCTGCTTCAGCAAAACATTCCTGCAGAGCCTGCTTTAACCTTTACCTGTGTCCACTTCAGCAAGATGCTTCACGTGTTTTCCCCAGCAAAACACCATCTGACACAACTAACACTAGACACTTCCAGGGCCTATTCTGGTCATGGGGTCCCTGAAATTTCAAGTTTTGGTGCCTATCCCAGATCCCCAGCTCTAAGTCAGGAGTTTTGCTTGGGACCTTAAAAATGTTACAGAGTTTCAATCTAGCAGGGAAAGACCATATAATCAATTCAAATTATAATTAAATGAATTTATCAATTACTGTTAGCAGGTGTAGTTAGTTTCTAGTGTTGTGATGAAACAAGATTACCAAAAAGCAAGTTGGGGAGGAAAGTGTTCAGTTGTCTTATGCTTCCATATGACTGGTCATCCCTGGAGGAAGTCAGGAAAGGAACTCAAACAGGACAGGAGCTCAAAGAGAGCAGGAACCTGGCAGGAAGAAACTGATGCAGAGACCGTGGAGGGTGCTCCTTACTGGCTTGCTTCTCATGGTATGCTTGCTTTATTATAGAACCCAGGACTGTCAGCTCAGGGATGGACCCATACAATAATCTGGACCCTCCCACACCAATAACTAATTAAGAAAATGCCTTACAGCTCTACCTACAACCTGTTATGGACTCACTTTCTTAATTGATGATCCCCACAACTCAAAGGACTTCAGTTTGTGTCATGATGACATAAAACTACCAACACAATTGACCCTCTTTTCAACTTGACACACAAACACAACACTGTTAAGCCATAACTTTTCCTTTTCCATTCATCCCCAGATCTCACATTAAAAAATATCGATAACTAAAATACCCACAGTCTTTACAATTCCAGCACTTTCAGTCTCTTTAAAATAGCCAATCTCATTAAAATCAAGTCCTTTAAAATTCAAAGTTTCTCAACTGTGGGATCCTATAAATTAATTTTCTTTTACTTCAAAAGGAAGAATCATGGCACAGTCACAATTGAATCAAAGAAAAATCAGACTCCCAAAGTGTAAATAATGTTCAATGTTCAATATTTGGGATTCACTCACAATTTTTTGGGCTTCTCCAAGGGACTTGGGTCACCTCTCCAGATCAACCCTCTGCAATACACAGCTCATCGTCTAGGTGCCATCGGCTCCACTCCACTGCGGTGCTGTAAGGTAATTCTGTGGTTCTGCCATCTCCAAAAATTCTGGGGTCTTTTGCTTCAACTGAGATGGACATTCACCAATAGCCCCTCATCATCTCTCTTCATGGTGCCAAGTCTCAATTTCTCTGCATGACCCCTTCATTCTTGGGCCTTTAACTGCCACTGAGACTGCACTTTCACCAATGGCTTTTTCTGACCTTTCACAGTGCCAAGCCTCAGGTGCTTTTTATGACCCTTTCATGCCTTCAAAACCAGTACCACCTGGGTGACTCTTATATTACCAATTTTGGCTGCCATCAGGAGGTATAATCTTGGCCACCTCTGAAACACAGACTCTGTATGTGCTCTCAGAAAACACTTTCTAGGGGTTGGGGATTTAGCTCAGTGGTAGCGCTTGCCCTAGCAAGCGCAAGGCCCTGGGTTGGTCCCCAGCTCAAAAAAAAAAAAAGAGAGAGAAAACACTTTCTAGATGATTTCTTCTCATCAATGCTTGTCTCTCCTTAATCACTACCAATTTCTCAGCTATAGCTGAAGAGCATCAAGTATTTCCAGCAGAGCAAAACTTTCACTTTAGCAGTTCTGGTATCTAGTTAATCACAGATGTTTCTTCAGCCTCAGCTAACCAGAACCATGGAATCTTAATTCAAAATAACAAATGGTCCCAATAGAGTCTTTAAACTTTCCACTGAAAATTTATGAGCTAGGCTATGATCTTCTGCATTGCCTTCAACATTGAAATCTTCCAAGCTTCTACAGAATAGCTCACCAAGCACTGAACACTGAATAGATTTTCTTGAACCAAGTTCCAAAGTCCTTCCATAATCATCCCCAAAACATGGTCAGGTCTGTTATAGTAGTATCCCATTCCTGGTATTAATTTGTCTTAGTGTTTTTATTGTTGTAATGAAATACCATGACCAAAAAGCTATTTGGAGAGAAAAGGATTTATTTGTATTATGCTTCCATATCACTGTTCATCATCGAAGGAAGTCAGAATAGGAACTCAAACAAGGTTGGAACCTGGAGCCAGGAGCTGATGCAGAGGTCATGGAAGGATTCTGCTTACTTACTGGCTTGTTTCCCATGGCTTGTTCAGGCAGCTTTCTTATAGAACCCAGAACCACCAGTCCAGGGATGGTACCACCCAAAATAAGCTGGGCCCTCACCCAGCAATCTCTAATTAAGAAAATGCCTTACAGGCCAGCAATTGCCTACAGAGGTATTTTATTAAATTGAGGTTTCCTCCTCTCAAGTGACTCTAGCTTATTTCAAGTTGACATACAACTAGCCAGCACAGATAGCAGTAAGTAAATGCAAAGCATTGCCTAATATAAAACATTACCTTTTGGGGCAAGAAGCCCTAGTAGAAATATAGTCCATCATAAAATAATACTGTGAAAAGGGTTTATAATCCGTTTCACCAGAACTTTAAAGGATTCTATAAGGAACCAAAGCAGATGGAGAATTGTGATAGATAAGAAAGGTATCTCTGGCAACTAGTGATACCTAATCCCAATGCCTTGTTATGTAGCATTCCTCTAAATACAGTGTATTTTTTCCAGTAAGAGAATTTTGCAGTATGTTTTTTTTTTGCGTTGTTGTTGTATTTTTGTTTCACCAAATAGGTTTTGCCTTTTCATAGAAGGAATGGCTGTATGCATGCATTTTCATGTTACAGGGACACACTGAAAAGTTGCACATATTTTCTCAAATCTTAAATCTGATTTTCAAGATTACATGTTTTCATAAATCTACTTTTATCTAATATGTGGAAGGCCTTCTGTTGTGTTCTCCCTCATATAATGGAGATCCTTTGAGATCTGTCTCCAAGATATAATCTTATTACAGTAACTTATAGGGACCATGAAGTCAAAGGACAAAACACAACTTTTCCAGCAGGAAGTTTAATACTTAAGATTATATAGTGATTCCCTTGAGATTGTTCATAAATCTTTGTCTTTCTATTAAGAAATGTATATCCCCAAAACAAAATAAAAAACAAGGAATTTTAGAGCCTATTGTTTATTGCCAGAACTGCATTCCCAGTTATTCATTAATTGCACTATATAAGGAGCTTACATATGATCAACTGAATAACTTAAATCTAGACCTGGAGAAAGAGGTAGAAATTAAGACTCTAAAACATCTGTCAACAAAGCCCAGGCACAAGGACACCCAAAGTATAACCTTCCCTCTTTTCACGCCTCGAAAAGAGGGGAATGCATTGGGCTTGCTGACTCAGAAACATGGAGAAAGATCTGTGCCTTGGGTTATTTCAATCAGTCAGAAGACATACAGTAGCCAGAACACAGCCTCCCTGTTTGAGGGCTATCTCTGTCACTACTATTCTTAAAAACAAAAACAAAAAAAACAAAAAAACAAAAAAACAAAAACAAAAACAAAAACAAAAAGAGTCTTTTGGAGGTACTTATGAAAAATGTAAAATCAAATTCATTTACTGATAGTTCTTATTCATGAGATGGAAAAATGCCATTTTGGGGCAGAATATGCTATTGTCTTATACTCCTAATTGAGAGTTCTAATTTGTTTTGGATTAAATCTGTACAGATAGCTAAAACTAGAGCCTTAACCAAAGAGCGCCATCTAGTAGAAAAGCAAGACAGCAAACATTTATATACATAGTCACTACGTATTTGCAGTGGTGAACAACTATGGCATGCTGTGGACACAAAAAGAATTTGAGTTCTTCTGACCACCCTATTTGAAATAATTAACAAATGACAGAATTACTGAATGTTTCTTTGATAAAAGCCACATGTGTTATACATAACCTTGTTGAGCTCAACTTGTGATAATGCTGCCATTGGGAGAAACTTGCCCAAGAACTGCTCGTGAGGTTCCTGGGGCAGCTTGCTGCTTCAATGGCCTCACTTTAGTCTAGTTGTCAAGTCTAGCAGCTTCTTCAAGACTGAACTACTATTGCTGGACCTTGCCTGGTGTCTACTTGCCTAGAGGACTGCTCTGCAGCTGCTGAATCGTATTTGGTGTTTGCTATAGGACTGAACTGCTGCCCAAGAAGATTGAGCTCACTCCCAAAGAACTATTGCTGAATAAGTCCCCTTCCCCCATATCCTAATAACTTCTCTCCTCCACTACCTCTGCTGGCTGGTGGGCTAGAGGAGAAGTTGAACCCTTATTAAAGTGGGTTGCAAAAACCTCACGCCTTAACTCCTGCTTTAGATAGGAGGTCCATTTTTTTTTTTGCAAGGGAATAAAATGGGTTGGTGCCACTAGGAATGCGTGTGAAAGAAGAATACCCTTCAGTATACAGCTAAGGGTTGGACTTGGTGAGACTTACCAACCATAAGGGAACGAGGAGAGTGGATCCTCAAAACCCCATAAGGACACAAAAAGTGACTCTGGTGCCCAGAAGGAAGGATATGGATCACCTTATTTCTGTGATGACTACCTGAGATTCCTTGTTGGACATGGTATTGGAAGTGGCCATGCCAACGGAGTCTGAGCCCTGTCAATCACCCATGGCCACAAGTAAGAGTTCAGCTGGAAGGTGATCTGGGTTTGATGTCCTCACACCACAAAGGCCATGAGGAGAGTGAGCAGCCCAGTGTTCCTCTTGATGGCACTGTAGGCATAGTTGGAAGGGTTTGTGAAGGTTTACACAGGCCCAGGCCCAGTGACCCTCCTAACTGCATTTTAAACAGGGACCCAAAGGTTACCTGTTTTGGGAGCCTGAGTAGCTGTTAGGCCAGCTAAAAGGACTTGGCCAGTATCGTGTATGTTTTGGGGAGTTTTCATCTCTCC
Organism: Rattus rattus; assembly: GCF_011064425.1. Lineage (NCBI taxonomy): Eukaryota > Metazoa > Chordata > Mammalia > Rodentia > Muridae > Rattus > Rattus rattus. The sequence goes on from NC_046172.1 coordinate 53,442,571, forward strand.
TGTGGTACACCTTCAAGGCCATGGCTAAGACTCCTGTCTCATGGGCCCTTTCTATACATATTTATGTCTAGCTTTTATATCATGGAAACTCTGGGAGTAATAATATGTCATAAGGAATTGATTTCCTTCTGGAGACTTGGACTCCAGATTGGTATATTGCAAGACGGGGTTTGTGAATCAGTCTAGGAATTGAGATGGGTTCTCCTGTCTTTCCTGGACGACCTCTTGAATTTTTTCCCCATAATTTACTGCTTTAAGTGAGGCCTTGCAGAGACTGGCCAGAAGGCAAGTAATAAATTTATCCCTAGCAATAATGCCCTCTGGAATATGATAATTCCGTTCAGGGTTCCAGTCAGGGAATGCCCTAGCCCTGGGGAGGATTTCATCTGCATGTACCCTAGTCTGATCCCAGAGTTGCCTGCACTCCTTGGGGAGAAAACTGTTGATGAGAATCATATCAACATTATAGAAGGTGGGATTGTAAGATTACAAGTGGAATTCTTTAATAAAATTGGAGGAATTTAACAGAGTAGGCATCCAATCTTTTTCCTATTTCAAAGAGTTCACATAATGAGGATATATGTACCCTGACCAAGCTGTCAAGGCACACAAATCCTTCTGCAAAGGATACTTAAAACTCAAAACAACCCCAACAACCTCCTGCAGAGGAAGAACTGTGACTATGTTAGGCATGGTTGGGGTGGGGAGAGAGTAGTGGGAGAAATAAGGGCTGCCAGTGGGCTGAAAGTGGGCACCTGAGAGGGTTGGTTTGGGGAGGTCTATTTCTTGCTGCTGAGCAGGAAGACAGGGAGACCAAGGAGGCTGGAGAAGGAAAGAAGGGAGTATGAGTTGAGGCTGGTAAGGGGGAGCTTCGTTAGCATGCTTGAAAATAGTGGAGAAGTCATCTGCTTTGAGCTTCATAGGTAGGAGTTGTTTTCTTTGGCTGGCTTATGCAATGTGGTCACTTTTAATCGAGATGAGAGTAAAGTCACATGGCAAGTCCATCTTTTTCAACGCTAGTAAATATGGCTGTCAGCTATGTGGTGCCTCCATCCTGAATGGAAGGGGTGAGAGAAAGCAGCTAATATGTCAGTCAGCCAAATGTTTCCTTTAAGATCTCAGCTGTGTGGATTTCTAACTATCAACCCTGGTGTTACAAGTTTTAACTTAACCTGTTTGTTACAGATTTTACTGGTGATTTTATTCTTACAAATCTTGAGGTAAGATTTATACCTTAGCAAAAGTTTTAAAGAGTTAAGCCCAGAACTTGCCTAGAAAGCGCAAGGCCTAGGGTTCGGTCCTCAGCTCTGAAAAAAAGAAAAAAAAAAAAAGAAAGCAAACAAAAAAAGAGTTAAACCCAAATCAAAAGAGCATGAGATGAGTAGCAATAGTCCCCATTGGGAAGGGACTGTCCCTTGATGCTGTTTTGCTTTCCTTTCTCTGTCACAAAGTCAGGTGGCTGACCTCATATGAAACAGATTTTGGAGGAGCACTTGGCTGTACAGGAGGGAGAGCCATACCCCAATTCTAGAGCCTTCTTTTTTTTGAAGAGGGACATCATGGAACACAGTCTAATGTCACTCATACATAAAAGACACCAGAATCCTTCCTTGTAACACTGAATCCAGTAAGATGAGAACAAAGTCGACTGGAGATAGGAAAATTTTCAGTCCTGCCTACAGACAGAGAATGTTGAGAGATGTACCTGCCTGGAGGACTGGCATGGGGAGGGGGAGGGGAGAGGAGAGAGGAGGAGAGAGAGAGAGAGAGAGAGAGAGAGAGAGAGAGAGAGATCATGCTAGCTCTCACAGGAGATTACTCTGCAGCTGGCCTACTCATTGACTTTCTCTTCCTCCTTCTAGGCCCAGCTCCTGGCTCTGACTTTGCAACAAACTTGCAGAACCATCAAGTGTAACTTAAAAGACAGGACACTTACACTGTGTGCTTAGATGGGAGGAGGAAAACCAGACAAAAACAAACAGAAATAGGGAATGAAGAATCTCCATTTCCCTGACTGCAGGCAGTATTTCTAAAGGTCCTGAATAGATACTGGGAAACAGGGTACTCTTGGTTGGCACCTAGGATTGGCTATATAAGGATATTGAGGCCAATTTTGATTGCAAACCTGAATAATTTTATGGGCCTTCAGGTTAGTTGCTAGGTTCAGAGGCTGTAGGTTTTCTCAAAGGCATCCCTAGGGAAATGAGAGGGGATGGAAGGCACCATTCCCTTGGATGAGCATTGGGAGGAAATCCGTCACTGCAACCTGTAGCTACAGGCGTCCCCAGGACTCAGAGAGGCCTGGAGGAAGATACGAGCCATTCAGTAGGTTGGTACCACACTCAATGATGGCCAGAGGCTTAGCCTAGCAAAGCACAAGAAGAGACTTGATGCTGGTACCAGGGCTTTCATGGATGCCAGAAGTTGAGGACAAAACCCAAACTCTAGGTGGGAGGTTACTTCCACAGGAAAGGGTTGGCAAACTGAGTCACAAAAGCCATGAGGGCCTAGAGGAGCTGTGGGATTATAGGCAGCTTGGAAGTGAAAATAGGAGAAGAGGGATTGAATGGGTACAATAACCCATTTGTACCTTAAAGAAACTGGAGGACGGACACTCCAAGGGTGGTGGGATGGGGTCAGGTGAAGAGGTCCACACACAGTTTGAAGACCATGGCTGGGGTGTGCCTCCATCTCCACGACTACCAGAGGTGTTCCAGAAGATCAGCGGTCTGGGGAAAACAGTCCCACTGACCAAAGGGAATCTTACCTAACTCTGGTGAGCAGGAAGGGTCCCAGTGCAATTTAGACCCAGTGATGGATTACAGGCCCAAGGAGAGACTGTGGGAGTCACAGAAACAATGTAAGTGTTACAAATCAGAGGGAGAAAGGAGAATTCCTCACTGCAAGTGTTTCAGCTCTGCTCTGGCTGGGGAACCTTTCACCTGAGGTATTACAGCCCTGGGGAAAGGAATCCTGGGAGCAGGGTGCCAAGGAATACCATAAAATCACACTGCACAACAAATGTTTTCTCCTTGATTAAATGGGCTACATACAGACTGACCTCACAGGGTATGTGTATATGTGTGTGTGTGTGTGTGTGTGTGTGTGTGTGTGTGTGTGTGTGTGTATTAGTGCAAGAGTGGCACGGGTAATATGGGAGCGACAATAATAGTTAAGGCTGACTGCACAGAAAAGTCATGTCTGCTACTGTAAACCAGACTGAGAACCCATGTCTACGGAGGACATAGGCCTAGGAAAGAACCAATGATTATTAATCCGCCAATTGGATGTCATAACTGTCTTCTAAATTGTTGTCTTTTTACCCAAAGATTAGAACAATGCTTCATCCTCATCACAGTAGCCTATGTTTTGCAGAGGACAGCACATAATACAGAGAGGCACAGCTGGCCATATACAGAAAAAGACAAACCTGTGGAGTTCTCAGTCCCAAATGGGAACTATATATCAACACCCAATACCCCAAGGCTCGGGGAGCAATGGGGGGGGATCAGACGAGGCAGAGGGCAGAGAGGAGTGCTAGAAAATGCTGTCTATTGGATGTGACAGCCCCTTTGCATGCATACACTCACCGTGGCTGTGTTTGCCTTTAAGAAGTCAAGTTCTTCACAATTCCCCCAGGGAGAGGAAGGACAGGGTTATGAAGTCTCTCAACAGACAAGGAGCTATTGGTGTACGTCGGTGAAGGAAAACTAAGGTTTCTTTAGGGATGTGACCCTGATCCTTGATCTCGCCCTAGTGGATTAAACTTCACCTGTTTCCATGCAGATATGACTGACTCGATTCAGTGGGTTTAAAAAAGGTCCAGGACATTGGAAGTGGAACATGGTGGCAGAGTCTTGAGAGGGGTGAGAAGAAGGAAGTAGAGGGCAGATATGATCAAAGTACACTGTATACGTGTATAAACCACTCAATTAATAAATGAAATATGTATTAAGAAACTGAAATTACACTGTCCCACTCCAATTAGAATCACCAGTCATTATAAAGTATATGACTAGTTAGGCTGTAGAGAAAGAGAAACTCATATACACTCTTGGTGTGAATGTAACTTAGTTCAGCCATTGAGGAGGACAGTATGGGTCCTTCAAAGAACTGAAAGATCTACCCAATGATGCAGCTGATTGATGCGGTTATCCTTTTGCATGTATATCCTGAGGAAATGAGGATGATGCACCAATACCATGCCTAAATGCCCATATTTACTACAGTACCATACACAATAGCTAAAGCGTTGTGAACATGAGTGTGGGCAGAAGAACAGGTCACAGATTATTTTAAGATGCGTTGACAATTTGGCCATGGTTAATGTTCAATAATCCAAGATTACCATATATGGTAGAACTCATGGAAGATGATCAGATAGCTCTATTACTAGGCCACCTTTGAATGCCTCCAACCCTCTGAGAGATGCATCATTGGCAGAACACAAACGTCTGGGATGCCCAATGCACAGCAGAGGCTAGTTTAAAGGGACAAAATGGTGCAGTGTCTATTTTGGAATTTTGGATTCCTTTAGAAAACACAAAAACATTCCAAGTCTATGTTTCATTTGAGTCCCAACTATGGGATATGGGGCTGCTTCAGATTGCCACAGCAGTTAACTAGGACTTGCCTCATGGTGTAGCAGTGGCACGATTTTGCCAACTACAGATAATTTCTGCATTTGTGTGATATTTGGAATTCTGAGGATTTTTCAGGGTGCTAGAGCACAGAGAGCTGGATTGTTGGTGAATTGTTTGATTGTTGGTTGTTGGTCATGGTGTGTTAAGTAGTCATGCACAAAGAAAAAACAACAAGAAGAAATTGCATATCCTGATGGTGAAGATTATATGCGTCCCCCAAGGCACTTGGTGCCCCTACTCAGCAGGATGAAGTACAACTCTATTGCTCCCTTTGGCCTCTCAAATTATTTAGGGATCCCTTTGCTTTCCCCTCATTATTTCTTCTCTCTTTTCTAGTGTTAGGAGATTGAAAGGCTAGAAGAAAAGGGGCAAACAAGGATAGAAGAAGAAGAATCCACAAGGAAGGAAAAGACCAGCTACACCAAATGCCGTGTTTGGTGGACATCTGGTCAGACAAATTGGCAGTGTTATTACATGCGAGACGTCAAGAGTGTTGAGACACACTCACAAGATCTGGAAACATTTGAATCCCCTCTCCCTGAAGAGGGAGACTTATCTCCTTTCATTTTCTTCCACCTATCATCTTCATTAACCTTTCAGGCAGCTGAATTAAGAATACAACGAGAGCTAAGAGTTAAGGACAACATAGAGAAGGGACGCTGAGAGCAGGAGAACAGGTGACAGGGACAGAAGGAAGGTGCCAGTAAGCAAACTTTGCTTGCATCAGTCAGGTTTGAACTGGCCAGCAGTATGAGTCAAAGACACCTGTGATAGCTTTGGATCAAACACTCTGGACCCCGACTCCTGAAACTCTTCCCTTCAGAAGACTGGCAGGGGTTTGCACGTTTTCCTGCTCGCAAGCTCACATGGTAGCATACCTTTGCTTTATGGAAGTTCACAGAGGATGTGAGACTCTAGATCAAAGTTTGTCAGGGTTCGTGCTTGTGTTAGTTGCTTCCTGTCAACAGCAAACTCAAATTCCACATGAGAAGTGAGGGGTTCAAATATCGGTAAGCCATTTTAACCAGAAGGTGTTGGAAAGCAAGCGCTGTTGTGATGAATGTAGACAAGCCAGGGTGGCTCATTTCCATGGATTGTTGTTTTTGTTTGATTTTCTTTTCCGTTTTTTTTTTCTCCACTGTCTTGGCATCTGGCAATTTTTTCCAGCAAATATTTATGGTGATTTCATAGACTTCAAGACTCAGCAAGGCAAAGACGTGACCACAAGATGGCAGCATGGCAGCAGCACGCATCAGAGCATTTCCTATGAAATGTTACTATGACAGGACACCATCGTGTAACATTCTATACAGAGTAGTGAAGCTACTGACAGGAAAGTATCTGCTCAGGACCTCAAGACCAGGCACAGCCAAGTTCTTAGCCCAAAAGAGATGTACGTGCCCAGAGGCGAGAAGGGCATGGGATGAGAGGGAGAAAAACAAAAACAAACAAACAAACAAAAAAACAAACAAGAGATACAGGATAAGGGAGAGGAGGATAGGAAGAATGGAAAGGGGTCAGGGAGGGCTATTTGTCCCTGAGAGATAAAGGACTGCCTCTGTATAGAGAGGGGACAGATGTGGTCTGTGGGGGAAATGGCAGTTTATAAAGGTAAAGGATCAGGTGTTTAATCTGATGGGGCAGGTTAATTAGGTGAGCCCAAGGGGCTTTTGGTTGCCGGACTTCAGTATTTGGATAGCTGGACCTTGGTAGTCAGCCTCAGGAGGAGGGCAAGGTCAAATAAGGGAACAGACCTTGGTGACAGCTTCAATAATGGAATCAGGTTTTTGTTTTGTTTTGTCTTTAGAGAGGCAGAGGGGATGGGAGAGAGGGAAAGGCCTGCCAGAGCCTTGTCCTCTGTGCTCCTGTTGGCCAGAGTCCCTTCACCTATTCCAGAAATGAGGCTCACTAGACAGAAGCCCACAATTTGCCCGGTTAATGAAGGGAAGGGATGATAATAGGTAGAGTGTGATTTTGTTCCACAGTGTTTGGAAGGAAATCTGTGAGCCACAAGCCTTACTGTAGAAAGTGACTCATCTGGAAGGTAGCTGGTTTCTAGTAGACAGGACTTCTGTGCACGGTGGCCATGTCTCAGGATGTGTTCGTGGCACTGAAAGACCCAATGGGTGATTTCTCTTGTTCCCAGTAAGGTCTGTCTCCCTTGTATGAGATTGCATACATACCTACATGCTTACATGGTACAAATCACTATGAATAAGGGGACTGACCACCAAGGTGAGGCTAATCCGGGTATAATTGTCTTTGTGAAGCTAGGAAATTCTCCTGTACAGAAAGGGAACAGCAACACTGCATAGTCTTAAAATTGGAGTTTTCCTGTGTCCAGAAGTAAGGGACCAGCCTGTTGTCTCTGGGAGGTCACCTCCAGGATGTATTTGGTTCCAGGGGCGGCTGTTCCCACTTTCTAGGTGTCCAGACAAGGTCAAAATGTGTCCCATCGTGCGTGCCATTTGCAGAGTAAAGCACATAGGCAGAAGATGAGGATGCTTCTCTCTCCACACACTGCTGATTCATGAGCTTGGTTTAGTCTGGTTGGTAAGCAGACCCAGAAGAGCCTGTGGGCAGACTCAGCAGTGCTTATGAGGACTGAGAAAGAAGAGGCTGGGCTCTGAGTTTCCTGTGAGGGAGGAGGAGAAGCTGAAAGTGCCGGGCCCTGGGTTCTCTATAGGAGAGAAGGAAGCAGTCAAAGCACCCGGAAGGATTCCTTTATGGTAGGTCTCGAGGACTGGGCTCTCAGTCTGATGACAACCGGGAAGTGTGTAGTGACTGGTGTCAGCACGTCCAGCACCAACACAGAGCAGCCGCACTATCCAGTCAGTGGCTTGTTGGCTGTAAAAAGTACCATGGACATACTCAAACTTTGTCCGCATGGACCGAAATTGAAAATGAGCGTGGGTTTTTGAAACCTGGCCGGTAACTCTCCTTCAAATTTTCCAAATTTCTCAATTCTTGAATGACACCGTGTCTTCCTGAGGTAACTGAGATGCAGGTGCCATAAACTCACCAGGCAAATCCCAAGCAAAGGTGTTGTGCGGTTGCTAATGTTGCATCTTCTTTACAGAGAACGGGAGCCTGACTCTGACCCCTTAGCCTTGGCAGTCCCGAACGGTTAAATGGAATTTTATGGCCCTGGAGATGTGGCCAATGGGTAAGGAAAGAGCAGTGGCGGCTCTTTCAGAGGATGATATTGGTGGCCACACCTACACCGGCCGGCTGCCAATTGTTGTAACCCCAGGGGAACCCATTGTCTCTTTCTGTCCGCAGTAGGTACCCACACGACACGCACACACACAGGGGCACCCACATCATCATCTGAATAAAAGCAAAACAACAACAACGCCAAAATTGTAAAGAGTGACCAGGGTTGTGTTCCCGGACACACAGGGAGCTGACCCCCCGGTTCTGGCTTCCAACAGCACCGAGCATGATCTTAGCACACAGATGTTCATGCAGGAAAAGCACCAATGCATGCAACTTTTGTTTAAATGTAAGTACAATAGTCAACCATCAATAACATGAGCAGAGGGTGTTGCCTTCCAGAGTAGGCCAAAAGCTAGCCTGTATATAGGTGTTAGCACACCATCAGCCCATACCCAGTACCTCCTGCTGCTTCAGAGGCTCAGGGACTGGGACTTGATTTACCAGGTTGGCTGCGGGCCCTTCCCCAGGAGGTCCAAGTCTCCACACTTCTGGCACGCAGTAGACATGGTGGCTCTGTGTCTGTGTCTTTCTGCTGGGCTGTTTCTTCCTTAACAATAATCTCAGTATCACCACATCACGGACCTACTGTGAGCCGATCCTTTAAGGGTGTGAGATGGTTCTACCCCAATTCTTGGTACTGAGCATCCTTCAGGAAGATTGTCTGCATTGTGGTTGTGTTCATTCCTTAGATTAAGTTGTGTTTCCCACATGCCATGGTCCTAACTTTGCAATAAACTAAGTTATTTTGCACAGGGATGAGCAGGGCATGTGCCATTGGATTGATTTTCCCACCACCCAACCACATTTGCTTCTCTTGAATGTCTGGGCCTTTGTTTGCCAGATTTCCCCTTTGACTCTGAACTAGCTGACTCAGTAGATAATTCAATAGTAACTGAGAGGCACTTTACAGAAAATAAATATCACGGCCAGAAGTGTTGGTAGAGGAACACTTTTCTGTTTGGAGTATGGCAAGTTGGACACTTTGTGCTATTCTGCTCATGCATTTCAAAATGCTCTGCCTACCCCACCTTAAGGAAGAGCATGCTTGTGTTGGGGGACGGCGTGTCAGTTAGTGAGCAGACCTGGCTGTCATGATATGCAGCCCTTCCTCAGATAGTACTGATACCCACAGAAGCTAGCCTCAATCATCTAGACACCATGTTCTTTGTAAGGAACAGGACTTCATTGCCAATCTAAATTTATGCTCATTTCTTCATCTGCTCAAGGCATAATGAAAATCATTTTATTATTCATTTTATTTGTTTACATTTCAAATGATATCGCCCTTCCTGGTTGCCCCTCCACAAACCCCTATCCCGTCGCCCCCTCCCCTTTACCTCTTTCAGGGCACTCCTCCACCCACTCCTGTCTCACCACTCTAGTATCCACCTACTCTGGGCATCAAGCCTGCACAGGTCCAATGGCCTCCTCTCCCACTGATGCCAGATAATGCCATCCTCTGCTGCATATGCAGCTGGAGCCATGGATCCCTCCATGTGTACTCTATGGTTGGTGGTTTAGCTCTAAGGGGACTGGTTAGTTCCCTTCAGCTTTTCAGTCCTACTCCTAACTCTTCCATTGGGGTCCCTTCAATCAGTGTGATGGTTGGCTGTGAGTATCTGCACCCGAATTGGTCAGGTGCTGACAGAACCTCTCAGGGAACAGCCATATCAGGCTCCTGTCAGCAAAGCCCTTCTTGGTATCAACAACAGTGTCTGGGATTGGTATCTGCAGATGGGCTGGATCCCAGGCGGGGCAGCCTCTGGGTGGCCTTTCCTTCAGTATCTGTTCCATTTTTTTGTCGCTATCTTTTATTGGACAGGAAATTCCTTGGTTAACCATTTTGAGATTAGTTGGTGGCCCCATCCCTAAACTGGGGGCCATGCCTATCTATTGGAGATGGTCTCTACAGGTTTCCTTTCCCCTTTGCTGGGTATTTTGGTTAATGTCATCCCTGTTGGATCCTGGGAGACTCTCAATTCCCTGGATTCTGCGACTTTCTAGTGGCTACCACCCTCCACCCCATCTCCCATTGCTACATATTTCTGTTCAATTTCCTGACCCTCTATACTTCTCCTTAATCCCTTCCAATACCTGATCCTGCTCCCCTTTTAACTCCCCCTCCACTTTCCCTCTCAGGTCCCTACCTCCCTCTAACTCCTGTGAGTATTTTGTTATGTCTTCTATGTAGGACTGAAGCATCCACACTTTGGTCTTCCTTTTCTTAAGGTTCATATGATTTGGGGGATGTATTGTGGGTATTCTGAGATTTTGGGCTCATATCACCTTATAGTGAGTACATATTTTGCCTGCTGTTTTGTGTCTGGGTTACCTCACTCAGGGATGATTTTTTCCTATTTCCATCCATTTGCTGAGGAATTTCACAAAGACATTGTTTTTAATGGCCGAGTAATACGCCATTTTCTAAATGTACCGCATTTTCTGTATCCAACCCACAGATTGGGAAATGACTTTTTTTTTTTACCAACCCTACATCCAGTAGAGGGTTAATATAAAAAATATACAAGGAACTCAAGGAGTTAGACTCTGATTGAAAAATGAGGTACAGAGCAAAAAAAGGCTTCTCAACTGAGAAATCTCCAGTGGTGGAAACACTTAAAGAAATGTTCAACATCCTTGGTCATCAGGGAACTGCAAATATAAATGATCCTGAGATTCGACCTCACAACAGTCAGAAAGGCTAAAATCAAAAATGCAGGTGAGAGCAGATGCTGGCACGGATATGGGAAAAGAGGAATACTCCTCCATTTTTGGTGGGATTGAAAGCTGGTACAACCACTTTGTTAAATCCATGTGGTATATCCTCATAAAATTGGAAACAGTTTTACCTGAAGACCACTCTTGGGCATATACCCAAAGGACGCTCCAACATGTAACAAGGACACATGCCCCACTACGTTCATACCAGCTTTTTTCCATAATAGCCATAAGCTGGAAACAACCAGATGTGCCTCCACAGAAGAATGGATATAGAAATCTTGAAGAAAGTATAATTCTCTGGCCTGATATGGAATTTGGTGGGGAGAAGTACATGGTTTGCTACCAGGACGTGTCTCCTTGGTAGTGACTGCTTTCCTCGGAGACCGGGAGCTTTTCCAACCAGATCTCCACAAATAGGCATCTATCTGTCCAGTTTGTCCTGGAAGTCTATTTCAGTGTGAGAAAAACTTGTTGGTGAGACAAAGTCGTAACCCCTTGCCTCTCATCTCGTACCCATTGCTCGGATTCAGGTAGAAAAGATCCAGGTATATCAAGACCATCGTTAGGAACAACAAATGCCATAAATGGGGACAGGGTAGGATGCGATCTTGCTATCAAAGGTTGTAGCTTCATTTTTACAGAGGGAGTAAGCCAAGCAAACCTCCTGAGAGCCTGTCTGCTCTTGAATTAGGAAGAGGTCTCTCTCCTGAGTTGGAAATGAATGTACTAGTGCTCCAGGAAGCTTAAGAGACTTGTCCCTGTCTGGTTTGTTCCCTCCCCACTCTAGACAGGTTATTTACTGACTGAATGAACAGTGTGTTTGTTATTCTTGTCCCTCAGTAGAATTCATAGAATAAGGGCATTTGTGTGAGCGAGAAACAAAGAGCAGAGTCAGCATTACATGATGCTTACATCATGTCCCCCAATATGATGTAGGAGACGAGCCTTCTCATGTGTCTCCTCTTGAGGGCATCTTTGGTTGCCTAGTACCCTGTAGGGAAGGGGAAAACATCACCTCCCAGAGGTTCCCAAATCTTCATCCCCGCCAGGTTCGGGGGCGTTTGCCATTATATGTTTGCCTTGGATTCAAGGATGTTACTTCCTTGCTCTTGATTTGTGTCCTATGTCTCTCCCTCTTCTCCTCAGGTGCACATGTCTTCAAAGCCTAACACCAATGTCTGAGGACCCAGGTGGGCGGTTTATCTCCTACATTAGGTAGCTCAGTGCCTCTGTCCCCAAAGTCAGGTACAATAATACATGTTGACGTAATTTTTGGTGCTATTCCTCTGCCATGTCAATGAAAAATAAAAGGAATAGAATCAAAAAGAAACGACAGCCCAGAAGCACAGAAATTGGCATCACCTTCCCCCTAGACTTAGAGCCATTCCTACACCGGGCCTTGGCATCTAGGGTTGGCCAGGATTGCTTGGCCAGTTGACTGTCATGGTGACTAGGCTAATTTGCTTTTGGTTAATTAATTAATAATTAATTGTTGCACTCCAGATTTTATTCCCCTCCCAGTTCACACTCACCAGATGGTCCACATCCCATACCTCCTCCCCCCACACACATTCCCCCCCATCCCGGTCTCCATAAGGATTTCCCCACCCCACCAGACCTCTAAACTCCTCCAGTCTCTTGAGGCTTAGGTGCATCTTCTCTGACTGAACCCAGTCCCGGGAGTCCTCTGCTGTGTATGTGTTGGAAGCCTCATATCAGCTGGTGTATGCTGCCTAGGTGGTGGTCCAGTGTCTGAGAGATCTCAAGGATCTCTGATCCTTCTCAGCAGTCCAGATTTCAAAGATCTGAGCGTGAACAAATAAAATGGCTTTACCACAAGATGGCAGCAACATCCAGTCAATAGTACTGGGCTGTGCTTTGGTAGTACCAGAGAGGGTAAACCTCTGAGGAAACCTTCCAGGGGCAGCAGCAGGAATACCCACCCGGAAGGGCAAGGAAACACAGTAATCCTAGGGAAAGGAGAGAAAGTAGAGCTGCTCACTCCGTCCATAAGGAAAGTCGGTGAATTACTTTTCTGTCTCCAGGGTACTGAGCGTTTGGTGGTAACATGGCCACACCTACCCCAACTAGGCCAAAGCTCCTAATATGCCACTCCCTGTGCGCCCAGCAGGCACAGAGAGGAGACTATGGGGGCCGTTCCTATGCAAACAACCACATCCCACTCTCTCGCCACCATAGGCTTGTAGCCGTGCCATATACCAAGAATGAATTCAGTCTAATTTCAAGAACCCCCACAGTCTATAACAGTCTCAAACCTATTTAAAAGTCCAAAGTTCAAAGTCCCTTATGAGACTCATGCCATCTCGTAACTGTAATTCCCTGTGACATCAAAATGGAAAAGCAGAATACATACTTCCAGTGTACAATGGCACAGGATACACATTACCACTCCAAAGGTAAGAGAGGGAGCATAGAGAAGAAATTCTCAACCAAGCAAGTCCAAAACCAGTTGGGCTAACTCCAAGCTTCATTTCCATGTCTCCTGTCAAAGCGCTCTTCAGATCTCCGACTCCTTTGTGCTGTGTGGATTACAACATAGTTCTTACTCTTGTGCTGGTTCCACTCCCTGTCAGCAACTCTCCTCATCAGGTATCCCAGGGCTCTGGCTTCTCCAGCATCTTGGGGTGTCCAAGGTAAGGTTTATCTTTCACAGTTTCACACAGTGGCCTCTCTGTACCCCACACAGGGACACCCTAGACACCCTCATGTTCTCAGGGCTTTCCTTAGTTGGGAAGAGAGATTCCATACCCTCTATCTTCTATTCCTGACTCTGAAGCCCACACTAGAGGCTGAACTTTACAGCTTTTGCTGTTTGCTGAGGCCGCCTCACGTTTGACTGTTCATTACGTCTTTACCAACTTTCTGTTTGTGAAGGTTACTTTTCCTATCTAAACTCAGATGTCCTGGAACTCCCTCTGTACTCCAGGCTGGCCTCAAGGTCAGAGAGCTGCCAGCCTCTGTCTTCTGGGTGCTGGGATTAAAGCTGTGCACTACCACACCCAGCCCTAAGCTTTTCTTGAAATATTTTTAACTTTTCAAGAATTCCCTTTTACTTTTCCTTAATGCCTGTCCACTCGGAAGCTCAGCTGGGCGGGATCTTCCCCTGAGGTCATCACTCCCGTTATTTTGTAAACTTCCTGCTTTTGTTTAATCTTTTTATCTCCTTGAACAAATGAGTTAGCCCCATTCCATTTCCTGGTACTCTCCTTTTCGTCCAATGTACATTTTTCATTTTTCTTTGCTTACCTTGTTCCCTTTCATTGATATCTTCATGAGGGTGACCAGGAATAATGAATGACCCACACTAGAGTCAATAATAGACTGTTGGTAGATTTCCTCTGCCCATGGAATTCGTACAAAAGTCTCTGGTTTAGCTGCTGGCCAATCTTTTCAGATAAGGCTAAAAAGCAGCCAGGTTCTTTGCCCAAACTATCCCAAGAACCTTCCCCAGACAACTACACACTGACCTTCTTCTCTGAAATGTCTTGAGCTAACCTCCATAGTTCAAATCACCCTCGGCAACATTGTATTTCATTATGGTACTTTTCATTCTGCTCAAAGCATTCAGCTGCTTTCCCAATGCAAACGCTCCAAGCCCACAGTCCTCCCAATAACATCATGGCCAGGAATATCACATTAATACCTAAGTCCCGGGTACTGATTTCTGTCTTAGGGTATCTGTTGCTAAGAAGAGACACTCTGTCCATGACAACACTTGTAAAGGAAAACATTTACTTGAGCCTGGCGGACAGTTTAAGAGAGTTATTCCATTACTGACAGGAAGGAAGCCTGGCTGCCTGTAGGCAGACATTGGAGAAAGAGGTGAACATTGTACAACTGGATCCACAGGCAGTAGAAAGTTACTGCCACACCACACCCTGCTTGAGCACACATGACCTCACAGCCTACCTTAAAGTGAGACACTTCTGCCAACAAGGCCATACCTATTCCATCGAGGATATACCTGCTAACAGAGCCACCACTCCCTCTGGGCTGAATATCCATGTGGCATAGAAGGGGTGGGGTATTCCTATTCGAATCACTGCAACCCCATAACCCAAAGGAAACTCCACATTGCTGAAGCCACCACACGGTTCATAGAATTTGAAGGATTTGTGCTGGAACTGACCTGAAACTTCCTCTCTGAAGACTAACGCATACTCCATGAGTGTACCATGCGAGCTCCGGAGGGAGAAATGGAATTAAATCTCCCAGCCTTACCTCAGCACATGTGCTACAGTGATGACCAGTACGGAGCTATACATGTGAGGGAGAAAGACTGGCTCATTCATTTTAGGAGTAATCAGGAGCCGCTTAGTTGACTTCAGTTCCCTCAAAAGAAGAGAATTCAAGTCTGGTACTGAACACCTAGCCAACTTCTTATGACTGGTAATGACATAGATCCTTGAAAGGGACCCATTGCTGCCACACTCCTACACCAGTATAATTCCCCCTGTTCTAAATACATATCTTTATATCCACAGGTAAATGTAACCTTAATTTCTTCTGAGTGTACTTTTAATGATGGCTTGTAGCACATCACCTAGAGAGGTAGAGGAAACTGAAGAATACAGGGGAAGGTAACCTGTTTAAAAATGGTTCTTTGGAACAACTTAGTGTGTTATCTGGAAATGGGCAGTTCAGTTCACAAGCCAGCAGCAGCAGCTCGATCCACTGGCAAACACTTCATGGCTACACCAGCAGCAGTCCAGTTCATTAGAGTTGGGACACCAAACAGGAACCCGCAACCTTGGTAATACCTAGTGGAGACAGCCCAACCTCAGCCTTGGGATGAGGATGAAAGGAGAAGAGATGAACACAAGAAAAATGCCTTGGCTATGCCTCTCTCAGGAAAAGATCAGCAAAAACGTGTTTAGCTATGAAAGCAAGCAGAACTCAGCCTCTGTGACTGTCCGTCGATTAATATTTATACTCCCTCCAAACACCACGTCTCCTCCATGGGTCTCGGCACGGGTCTGGCCTCAGCTCATGCAACTGTCTCAGCTGACATCACTCTGTCAATCAGCCTCAGGCTGAAGCAGAAAGCGACTGCAGACGACTGCAGAACACCAACAGACACTTTCTGATTCATTTCTCTCTGTGATTCTGAACAAATGGAGCTCAGCTATTCAATGTAAGGCAGACCAATTCATGTGTGTCCTTGGAGGAGAATCCTTCATCACGTGTCCTTTCATGTGCTTCCTTCAACCACACATCCTTTCACCTTTGTCTACTTTGGCAAAACATTTCTTCACGAGTCACTTTAGTCTTTCCCCCTGTCTGTCTCAGTCCACAGCTCCATCACAAACACCATCCAACAGAACTGATTTTCCAAAAAACATTCTTAAGTTTCCACTTCAAGTCAATGTAGCTCTCACTCCTCATCAGTGAAGCTTCTTCCTGCAGCAGCCGGATCATGACAGAAATGCTCAGATGTTCAAATCTGAGGGAATAGCTGACCCCGTGGGTCCATCCCAAATGGATAAATCCACAATAGAACCCTAACCCTCAGGTTCATTAAACTTCCTGTAGGGTGTTCGAGGGGTTGGGGGCGCAATGGTTTTGGGGTTGATCCAACTAGTTTCAGGACTTGACTGGATTCACTAAGCCCCGCCCTGCCAGTGTAAGCAATAAGGACTGAGATTTGCTCTCAGACAGCCGAGCTTCAAAGAAGACTGAGAGACCAGATGAACTCCCTGGAAGATGCAGAAAGCAGCTTAATTTCCTGAAAGAGATTCAGACCAAGTGAGTCATTGGAAGGGACATTCTCCACACTGATGTGCTGCCTGTAGGCTGTGCCTTGTGACCCAGGCTCCCAGGTGTGTGAGCTGTCACTCAGGCTGGGGTGGCCCTTGGTCATGCAGCTGTCTTTGAGTCATTTCTGCTCCCGTAAGCAACACCTCACCCATATTCCTGTACGGAACCACTTGCCGGACTTTGGTGGAAACTGTCCTTTGGTAGGTCATGGGCTTTCTCTGGGGGCAGATGGGTGTGCAGGTCTGTAGGACCTCCCGGATGACAGGCTTGTCCCACAAAAGGGGACAGTATTTGGGAGAATGGTTAGAGGAGCCAGATGATCACGATGACTTCTAGGAGATTGTGTCTTCTCTGTCTGACCAGAGTGGCAGCCATGAAACTTTAACAATATGGCTGCCTGCACATGGTGTGTACATTGATGACACCAGTTCAGCCCACCATGGCTGAGAGAACCCTCTAGAGACCACCTGTAGAAGAATAACAGTTAAGGGAGATTTCTAGCCTATAAAAGGAGAACCGTTCATCCCAGCAATGACTCCCTGATAGTTTATCCTAAAGAAACACAAATATACATGAGCAGTGCTGAAGAGGCTCCCAAGGATGGTTCTTTCTGTGCCTCTCTCTGCCTGCCTGTCTGCCTGTCTGTCTGCCTGTCTGTCTGTCTTTCTCTATCTCTGTTTTTCTCTTTCTCCAATCACTCTTTTACTTTGTGTATCTCTGTTTTTGTCTCTCCCCAGATGTCCTTGCAATTAGAAAACAGATCCTAAACTTGTGTGGAAAGGGGAGCGTAATGAGAGGAGTTACTAGAGGTGGAAATGGGATAGAAGCGATGTTATTATAATACAAATGAAATTCTCAAAAACATTAATACAATAATTTTCTTTGAGAAAGGGATGGCAGGCCAATGTACTGACTGCCAGAAACTAGCAGAAGCTGGATACACCCAAGCTGTCCGATCTGTCATACGAGGCTTTAGATAAAATTGTTTGTGATTCCGGCTTTTCTTAAATGTTAGTTTATTTCAAAACACACCTAAGAAGCAAGGGAGAGTACCTTCCTCTCCACTGTATATCCAATTAAGTAGAAAGGGTAAGAAACAGACACTAGATTCAAGTTCATAGACTTTGTGAACTCAAAATGTTGATGAAAGTTAGTGGTGGGCTTATGGTTTCATTGTCCTGTGTAGCTATTGATAGAAAGGGAAATGTGACATTGGAGTCCTTTGAAGGTCGTTATCTTATAGTCATGACATAGCGTGGTGGGTTTCATTACACATGTCAAGTTCTTTCCGTCAGTTTAGTCCCACTCTCTTCTCAAGACCCCACTCCCTGTCCTTCACAGCTTTTGCATTGCCAAATAGACCCCTACATACTTCCATGTCAAACACGCTTCCCAGGGACAGCAAGAGAGGGAGACAGACAGACAGCAGGACAGACAGACTGACAGACAGGGAGTGAGAGAATGTGCCTGCGCCAAGTTATGTGAGTCTTATTTTTCTGAGCCTGGTTTATTTTGTTTAACATGATAACGGACAGTTGAATCTTTCCTAGAAATCACAAATTTCTTATGGAGGAATAAATATCCACCATATATTGATATCACATTTCATCATCCATTCTTCCTAGATGGAAATCTAGGCTGACTCAACGGCTCAGGGTAAATAATACTGCTGTAAATATGAACACACTTGTCTGTGGTAAACAGGTTTCTATTCATTTTGGAATGTTCTCGAGAGTGCAACAGCTGAATTTTGTGATACTCTTACTCTTGTGGGACATCCAATACTAATGTCCAGAGAGGTTGGACTGATTGAAATTCCCACTGGTAGCACAGAAGCATTCTTTCCCCCGCATTCCTGCTGTTGTTTTGTTAATGAGTGTGCCTAACTGACCAGGTTGAGATGCAGTCACAATGTGGTTTTGAGCTATGTATCCACCATGGCTACTCATTTTCAATATTACTTTATGTATTGCTTGGCCATTTTGTACTTACCTTTTGGAGAACTGTTGGTTCTCCTCATTTGTGCATGTATTGATTGGATAACGTGGGGCTTATAGAGTTTAATTCCTTGAGCTCTGATTCTAAATACAAACTCCTCTCAGATGCATAGCTAGCCTGGATTTTTCCCCTTATTGGAAAATTTTCCCCCTTCTATCCGGTCCCCATGTTAAGCAAGGCACTTTCTTGAGCAGGAGCTGTATGAGTTCCTGCAATCCAATTTATCCACACTTGCTTGCATTTCTTGAGAAATGTGGAGTCCTCAGGAATTCTTATCTATGTCGAGACCTTGAAATATTTCTCCGAGCACTTCCAGAGCTTTGGGTCCTACATTAAGGTCTTTGATCAGGTTGAACTGACTTTTATACAGGGTAAGAGATGGGGGATCCACGTTCATTCTTCTACACATGGAAATCCACTTTAACAGCACCACTTGAGAACTCTGTAGTCCCTCCAAGCTTTACAGTTGCTGCCTCTGTCCAGTCAGTGAGCTGTAGCACATGGGTTTAATTCTGGATATCTGTTGTTGGTGTTGTGTCCCGCTATCCGTCCTGGTTTTGTCAGTGATGCTGTGGGGTATAATACTGAGGTCAGCTCTAGTGATTCCTTCAGGATTGCTCCATTCAGGAATTCATGTTCTACTAACAAATGAATCATAAATCTGTTTCACTTTCCTCTTTTGACTTGAAGGGTATTATACTCAATGCATGTAGACTTTTGTAATTTTGCCAATTTTACCATATGAATCCTGCCTATCCATAAACAAGGAAGGTGTTCGTGCCTTCTAATGTCATGTCCAGTAGCATATTCTCTCTCTCTCTCTCTCTCTTTCTCTCTCTCTCTCTCTCTCTCTCTCTCTCTCTCTCTCTCTCTCTCTCTCTGTGTGTGTTCTCTCACTCTCTTTCTCTGAGCATGATCTCTGTCTCTCTCTCTTGTGTGTGTATGTCTGTCTCTCTGTCTCTCTGTCTCTTTGTCTCTCTCTCTCTGTCTCTCTCTCTCTCTCTGTCTCTCTCTCTCTCTCTGTGTGTGTGTGTGTGTGTGTGTGTGTGTGTGTGTGTGTATTTATACTATCAGGGTTTGAACTCATATCTTAAATGAGCTGTGTGATTCCTTGCTCGCTCAACTATATCCCAATATTACACTTTCTTTTTTCTTTTGAGTCATTAATTCTAACTACCTATCAAAACCTGGCCTTTAACTTGGGAACATCTTCTCTTGGTCTCAATAGTCACAGAAATTCAGGTCTGTACCATCAAACAAGTCTCTTCTATTTTTCAAAGTTGTCACCATTGAGATCTTTTTTTCTTATTTTCAGTTAAAATTATGCTTAGATGTAAGTTTATCGAGAGCAACCTAAAATCTCGACACCAGCCTGGGTGGTTGGGGATTCCCAGGGGCACCTTTAGGGAAAAATCTCACAGAGATATAGCATAATCCGGGTACTGGAGGCTTCTTTTGGTGACAAGAGATAGCCTGTTGGGGCTGTGTCTCCTCCAGTATTTGGCGATTTTATTTAGACTGACATCACATATGTATATAGTTTAAGAGGTTTCCATTGTATTAATTTTCTATACAGTACTTCAAATGCACCTTAATTTTTTACTGGCTCTCCATGTGCCACCCCACCAAAGAAGAGGCAAGAAAGAGTGTAGGAGCCAGAAGGCATTGATGGCACCAAGAAAACGAGGGCCTCTTAGTCAACAGGGGCAAAGCTCATATGTATTCATATAGACCGAGGCAGCATAAGCACTGTGCCCCCACATGGCAACACCAGGTCCTCTGCATATATATGATGTATTATGGGCTTCCTGCGTGTGTGCAAGAGAGGGTCTCTGAGTCTTGTACTTAGTCTTGAGCCCTTTTCCCTCTATTGGCTTTCCTTGTCCAACTTCACTGTGATAGTTTTGGTTTTATTTTATTACACATTATTTTGATATAATCTTTTAAAAATGAATGAAACATTGAATGAATGAATTTGAAAACCTAGTCACGGTGTGAAAGATTAACAGCCAAACTGTCACTTGTACATGGGGTAGACTGAAAACTCAGTTTTCCCCAGTGGACTGACCCTAGGTTTATGAACCACGCCAGGGTGGGTTGCACCCTCAGGAGTAGTTGACCAGTCTTAGTGGACTCTACAGATTTTTTTGTGGGCTTTTATTTGGTAATAGTTTGGTGTTTTGTTTGTTTTTTTTTTCCTTTGGGGGTGGTGGTTTAATTTGTTTTCATGTTTTCCAGTATTCTGTTGTTATACTGGGATTATATTTGCTTGGTTGGTTTTCTTTTTGGAGAAGGAACTTGAAGTTGGGTGGGGAGGGAGGGCGAGAGGTTCTGGAAGGACTTGGGGAGAGGAGAAGAATATCATCAAAATATATTTACATTTAAAAACGCTTTTAAATAATTAAAATTCTAATAATGAAAAGTCCACCAGGGACACAGAAGAGATTATTCCTAGGTGATTTATTTCATTTATTTGTTTATTTTGAGACTACTGAAATGGGCCTTATTCCTCATATCTTTCTGGAGATGTTCACTATTGGTATACAGAAAGCAGGATTATTTGGTATCTGTATGTTGACTTGTTCTCAGACAGTTTGTCAGCCTAGGCAGTTGCAGGTGAAAGCTTTATTGTCTTTGAAATACAGTGATCAATCATCCTCAAGGAGGGATAATTTCACTTCTTCCTTTTCCATTTCATTCATTTTCTCCTTCCTCCTGACTTTCTTTGTTCTCATAAAAATCAAGCATGGTATTGAGTGAGAGTGGTTCCTTGTCTCTTTCCTGATTTTAGAGGATATGATTTCAGCTCCCCAGCAGGTAGCACATAGTTGGCCATAAGTCTGTGGTAGGTAGCTACTTCATGGAAGACATATTCCCACTTCACGATCTTTGAAATTTGTTGATTCCTTGTCTGCATCTATTAGGATGATTTCTGTCCTTGAGTCTATTTATACTGATGTCATTTGGGGAGATTTAAAAATATGATCTGCTGCTAAGGTCAGACAGTACCAATGGTTGAGAGAATGAGTCATTCTGAGTTATCTCTAGAGTACACCCTGCTCATCAGGGGTTATTTGCAGAGTTGTGGGTGAATTACGGGTAGCTGTGTTTTCCCAAAGTCACCCAGCAGCCTCCAACCTACCACGGGCCTCTTACCAAGACCCTATTTCATGGGATGCTAAGTCTGTAGCAGAACATCTATAAACCTGACTCCAATGTGTTGTATAGCAACTTGAGCAGTAGAGGTGACTACAGGCTCATCCTATGTGAAACAAACAAACAAAGAAAGAAAGAAAAAAAAGAAAGACTATGGTGATGTTCTTTTTTCTCTCACGTTTCACCCTTATCACAGATTCTCCTGGTGTCGGCAAAACTTACAGTCTTGGGAGACAATGCTTGTTTTGCTGCTTCAAAATGATGATAGAAAAGCAAAATGATGGCCTGATGCAAGATGGAATTCCTCTAGGTAAAAGGTGCAGAGTTACCTTCCATTCACATGTATTGTTTCACGTTTACTGGTATGTATGTACACACACACACACACACACACACACATACACACACGTAAATCATCCTTACATACCTGGAACAAGGTCAGTTTGGGTATCATATAGGATCGGATCTGATATACTGCATGATTGAATTCGACTGACAAAAATTTATTAATACTCTTATTATTATTAGACTTTATTACTGTTTTTACTACTCTCAATAGTAATCGTTGTATTACTAGTACTAATATTTGATATTACTCATGATGGAAATTTGTCCCAAAATGGCATTTCTTTCCTCATGTAGTTTGAGGATCAGGCTAATACTACTTTCAAAACCTGCGCCTGGCGCTGTTACTTTTTCCCCATTCCTGGACTAATTGGAGCACCACTGCCCTTTGTCTTCATATGGCCTGGGAGAATTCAGAAGTCATCCTATCTAGTCCTTGGACTTTCAGGGCTGAAACGTTTTGTTACTTTGTTCACCTCCTTCCTTGGCACTGATCTGTGACCCTGGCCTCCACCCACACAGTTTCACTTTGGTCAATCAAATGCATGTAGAGATTTACCCAGTTCTTCTAGAGGGTTTGAGGGGCATAGTTAGGCCAACCTCAGATGTTGTGTGGGGAGGCATTTGGGATGGAAACCATGAAGATACAGAGCTCATGTATCAAATTCTTAAAGAAAATAGTAAATGGTGGACAACATTCTGATTCTGTCTAGCACTCAGTCCAGCCCACCTTCTCTTTAAAAATCATCTCATTAATTTCCCTTCCACATGCTGCCACCATTGCAGCTCCATTCTGCTGGCCTCCATCTCCAGTGTGTGGATGTTCACATTTTCCACATACATGGTTTAGTGTTCAAATCCTGACAGAATGACTGTGTGCTTCCATTCAGATTTACAGTAGGATACTCTCCTCCCACCCTATCAGTAAACTAAATGTCTGTCTGTCTGTCTGTCTGTCTGAATATCTGTATGTATGTATGTCTTAGTCAGGGTTTCTATTACTGCACAAATATCATGACCAAGAAGCAAGTTCGGGAGGAAAGGCTTTATCTTACTTCCATGCTGGTCATCACCAAAGGAAGTCAGGACTGGAACTCCAGCAGGACAGGAAACAGGAGCTGATGCAGAGACCATGGAGGGACATTACTTACTGGCTTGCTTCCCATGGCTTGCTCAGCTTGCTTTCCTATAGAACCCAAGACCACCAGCCCAGGGACAGCACCACCCACAATGGGCTGGGCCCCCCCCCACCTTGATCACTAATTGAGAAAATGCCTTACAGCTGGATCTCATGAAGGCCTTTCCTACACTGAGGCTCCTTTTTCTGTGATAACTCCAGCTTGTGTCATGCTGACACACATAACCGGCCAGTACACTATCTATCAATCATCTATCAATCTCTCGTCCATCTGTTTTATGTATGCCCCTGTTTATGTGTGGGGGCTTGTCAGAGTGCACATGAGCAAGTCAGACCAAAATACCTGAGAGTTTGTTCCCTTCTTAAACCATGTAGGGTCCCCTAGGATCAAGCTGAGGTCTCCATGTACTGCTAAAGCCTTTGTGTCCAGAAACTGTATCTGCTGCGTCACCTTAGGGACTCCAGCCTGCTATTCTGCCTGGATCCCTCCTCAGTGTTTGCCTAGGTAAATTCTCATCCACGTCAACACCAGTCCTGTACGCATTGCTCCCAGCTCAGTCATTCACTTAGTCACTGGATGGAGGCCCATTGGGAAGTCTAGAGACTCAGTTCTGAACCCTCTGTTGTCTCTCGCAGAGAGACTGGGGTGTAGACACTCCTCCACTGAACAAACATTCAGGGAAAGAACACCATCTTACCCAAACACCGAAGCCTATTGACTGACTAGAATTTCCAACAATGTGGAGAACTTGGAGGGTTTCAGGTCCACAGATCAATGACTCTTCTGCTATGGCTAACTTTAGTCCCCTTGATACATATAGCCTGCTCAGGTAGTGACTGACCTCACATTTTTGTGACTAACCGGTGACTTGGAGATGTTCTACGTTAGCAATCCCCTGGCTTGCACCAAGCTAAGGGCTACGATTATCACCAGATAGCATCTGAGGCCTATAGCAGAGATTTCCCCACTTTTTGTAAACTGCCTTCATGATGTCTTCAACAGTGTATTTGAAAAATGCCTTGACTCATGACTATTCTTTGTCTGGAATTGTAAAAATGTTATGGGCCTGTTGCCACTGTGGAACATGGAGCTTGAAGGAACTTGAATTTGTGTTCAAAGGCCGTGGCCATTCACATTTGGGGGATGCAAAGACTAGCCCTTGTCACCTTTGAGCTAAGAGTTGTGTTTCTGCACAAAAACCCTTCTCCACCAGTTAGGTGGATACTTAGAGAATCCACTTGTTTTTCCTTACTGAGCTTCCCCTAAAAAATGAATACTAGTTCAGAGTCCCAATGGCTTCCGTTTTACCCCCTTGTTTATCTTAATGTGTATATTTTACATTCTGAGCCACATTCTCAAAGTAGTTCTCACTTCTGTGCAAATACTGTGTCTATGCTGTCAACAGTGAACATCTCCCACTTACTGTGCTGCTTACCCTCTGCTGAGCACTAAGCAGCCTGCTCGAATCCCATGGGAACTAGAAGAACATCCACAGCCTGACCTTGAAGTCCAGCTCTGGGTTGGGCTCCTATTGCTGGGACAGGGGAAGGGCAGTGAGCAGGAATGCAGATTGCTCTGCATGTGTCCAGTACTCAGAGCGGCAAACTACTCAGATCATTCTGTCACCCCAAGCCCCCACCCCATTTGTGTCCATGGGCTTTTATTCCCTCCTTTTTAAGACATAACCTTCTTGTTCATGGTCTCCTTCATGGTTAGATCTTGGGGTGTGGGCAGGGTGGGTTGGGGATGGATTCTGTTTTGCCACATAGAGGGCAGACAAGGCCAACATGTCCTCTAGAGAGCTGGAGTTGAGAACCCAAGTTTTGATCCTGCTCTGTCCTGCCCTAGGCAATTTGGAGAGGCTGAGGAACAGATGTCTAACTACGTCAATGGCTTTGAAATGGAGACCTTGTGCGTGCATGCCTGTGATAGACCGCTTGGTCACCAGTATCTCCAGGTGCAATCAAGGAAGCTACAGGTCACAGGTCAAAGCTTTTCCACCCAGAAAGGTTACCATCTGGCTTGCCAGATGCTTACCCCAGGCCTTGTCTTCTGATCTGACCAAGAGCACAGAGATAACCTCACAGAGAAGAGGGAACTGAAATAAATGATCATATGAGGCCCAAGACCAAATGACAGTGCCTGACCACGGTCTGGGGCTCAGGACCATGGACATGGAAGACTGAGGCAGTTATGGAAGAAAGCAGTCAACAGACCACAGGGTGGATAGAGAGGCAGACCGCTGTGACTAAGGAGTTTTGCGTCCCCTCAGGTATCATGAATGAAAAATTAATCTCCTAAATGCACATGTGTCATTCTGGTAAGTTAAAATAGGTTCTCCAGACAGGAATATGGGTGAGATTGCTGACAGGCCTGAAGGGCTTGAACTCAATAGCTACAGACTTCCCCAAAGGGCAAATACCTATGGTAGTTTTTCCACACTGACCCCACTGGCAGTCAGTGGGGAATTTCCCCACAGAAGGTGGAAACTCTGTGTCCCTATGTTGTTTTCAGGCTTCAGAGAGGTGCAGCTAAGGGGACCCTGTATGAAGACAGGATAGAGCAAATGAGTTCCTGTCTGGAAATTAGTCTTAGTTCAACAGAAGATGGAGAGTTGGTAAACGGCAGGAACCAAACCCTGGACAAGCCAAGTATCCTTGGCTGTTTTCAGTAAGAAGGAACAGGAGCAATGCAAGTCCTCATGGCAGTGAAAAACAAAACAAAAACATTTAAGGAAAATGGGACGTTAATGCCACAGAGAAAGGCCACCAACTTTAACTATGTTTCCCTCAGAAGTGGATACAGCCTGTGTTTGGTTGACGTTGGTTGTATGGGAGTTGCCAAGGCCTCAATCAAAGCAACTGGCTCCTAGAAAGACACTTTAAAGTGTGCTTTCTGCTCACCAGCATCCTGCAAAGAACTAGGGAGAAAGGTACTTGAATCACCAGGAGCAGCCAGACATTGGACTAGCTATGTTAAGTCTGCTAGAGTCACATAGATTATTTTGGTGGGGACAGAACAGCAATGGCACCTTTATGCTGCCTTCCTGTTCAAGACCATGAAAAACCAGATTTGGAACTCTCGCGTTGTGAATGCAAAGATGCCCAGTGTAGTGGGTCTGTCGATGTCCGGGCCACATGGTGAACCCCTAAAGTCTTCTTTCCCCAAGAGAGCTGAACCACGCCTTCGAAATTGCAGGTTGGAGACGCAGAGCTCTGCAAACCCTGGGTCTCTACTTGATCCCATCAAGGGAGAACAGCTGAGCTAATACCTGGCAGAGACAGATTGGCCCAGGAAGGGATCCTAAAGAGAAGCCGCAGGTTGCAGTTACAAGTTGCTGAAGTACCACTGCCACCGTGGCCTGGGTACCAGGCGGGAGCAGGAAACAGCATGTGAAGGATCAACTCCTATCCTGGATACAGCCTGGGATTAAGTTCCTGTCATCTAAAGGATACAGAACTCCAAGATGTCCATCTGAGAGAAGGAGCCAAGGGATGGAATCAGCCTCTTTTTTTCCCTCAGCCTGCCTCTGTCATTGTATTGGGAAAGTAAAAACAACAAGAGTATCCGCATCTTAGGGGTTCAGCAGAGAGGGAGAGAGGGAGAGAGGGAGAGAGAGAGAGAGGGAGGGAGGGGAGGGGAGGAGAGGGGAGAGGAGCAAAGGGGAGGAGAGGGATGGGACAGGGAGAGTAAGAGGGAGGAAGGGAGAATGCCATATGACAAAAGAGTCCCAACAAGAGAAAGAATAGCCTTTCACCTCTAGAGGAAAATAGGCTTGGAGATGCCAGTGTGAATGAGCAGGCCTTAGCAGCCAGCGCAGCCCACAGCCAGCCTCCAGTCCAGGTAGGAGGAAGAGGTCTCTTGGCCTCCAGCTTGTCTAGCACCTGGAAAGCCATCCGTTGTTTCCTTTTTGGGATGTGCCCTCCCACCATTTCCATGGCCTACTAACACATTCACATGGGCCTTCCAAGTTTAGCTGTTCCAGAGAGTCAGCTGCAGTTGAAAACCAAGGTAGTGCTGGAACACCCCTCTAGAAACCCATAATTCTATCTTGTGAAACAGTGTATCAAAATTCAAACAAATCAAACCTTTGAAACTCCAAGCAAACTGCAACACAAGCTTCCACGGATTTCTGGTGTACTTTCCTCAGTCTGAGAAAAGGGGGATGTGGCGATCCCCTGAGGGAACCATGGCACTGGGAAGTTTTGTAGGTGCCACCTCTTTGGATAAAGCCATGTGTTTGAGTTAATCCAGAGGGCAATGAAGTCACGTGACCTTAACTATCTTCATGAAGTCCCTAATATAGTGCATGTGGCTGTTCCCACCTTGATGACATCACCAACTAAGATTCAGCCACACCACTCAGTTGCCCCCTTCTTGACCAGCTCACCCACCGTGATGAGGACGTTCTACATGGATACTTATAGTGAACTCAGGTCGTCAGAAGAAAAGACCGCTTTTCCATCATGATTCAAAACTAGGTGAGAGAATAAAGTGGACAGCCAGTCCCTCCTTTCCTTCAAAATGACATTTCAGGTAAGGTAACACACATTTAGGAAGAGATGGTACCTGGGTAGCCCAGTCATTTACAGCATAATAAGAAAGCCAGGGGGCAGGACAGATGGCTCAATGTTTAAGAGCATTGATTGTCCTTCCAGAGGTCCTGAGTTCAAATCCCAACAACATGGTGGCTCACAACCATCTATAATGGGATCTGATGCCTTCTTCTGGTGTGTCTGAAGACAGCCACAGTGTACTCACATAGATAACATTAATAAATCTCATATGTGAGAAAAAAGCTAGGAAACAGGAAGTGATTTTTATGGTCCCATTTCTAGAAAGATGAGGCCATCTTGACACAGAGATCTTAACTGTGGCTGTCATGGGATGTCATCAGGCTCTTCTCTTGACCTCTGTTCACCTCCTGCAGTGCAGTCCTTTACTGGGAAAGAACACGAAGGAATGGACAGGGACAGGGAGGTGTGCTTCCTGCCCACAGCCGCGGCTGTTGCTCTGGGAGTAAATGGAGAACCCGAAGGAGAATAGTATCTTGGCACCATGTGGTCCCAGTCAAGCATTTTCTACACCAGGACCAGACAGATCTCTGCCCTCCATGTTTGCTGGAATGTAAGACACTTTGATGCAAACTTCTTAAAACAATCAGGCCAATTTTAAGGCCTTGGTAGCTCTGCGGGGGACTCTGATGCACTTAGAAGACCAGCAGCAGCCTGGGACCATGTGGTGTAACCATTCTAAGTAGCTGTCAGTCTTCTCCCCTCCCCAGAAATCTGATCCCAGATCGCCCAGCTTCTCTGAGGGAACTGGGTACAGAGGAAAGGCAGTGAGGACCCCACGGTAGGAGAGAGAACAGATAGGGAAGTAAATGAAAGGCATTGGGGTCTTTTACACCATCCAATTTTCCCCTAGCTGGGTAAAGGAAGGGTATATTGAATGGGTGGGCGAGCCACTCGGCCAGCCAGAGGAACTGGTTCATCCCTGTCTTGGGCATCTCTTCTTTCTTCATTTCTTCTGTGGCCTCAACTCGCCCCGAATACTTCCCATTCTGACTCTCTCTCAGTCTGTAGAAGCTTAGACATCCAGAACCCTACTGTACCGCACCCTCTCTATCCCTGAAGAGGACATATCTCACAAACAATAAAGAGTCCCTTTGAGTCCCTCAGTGCTGTGGAACAGTTACTTTCTCTTCCTGTGATAAGATAGCACAGCCACAGCAACTTAGCAAAGTCAGAGTTTAATTTGGCTCAAGGTCCCGGATTCTTGGATTCCTGATGGTGGAGGAGAGGCACGGCAGCAGAAACAGCTCAGAGTGCAGGAAGCAGAGAGCACACTGGGAAAGGCAAGAGTCTTTTGAAGCAGAGAGCACACTGGGAAAGGCAAGAGTCTTTTGAAACCCCAAGCCATGCCTGCAGAGACACAGCAGGCCCAAGAGGGAAGACCTCTGTGCTGGCTAGTTTTGTGTGAACTTGATACTAGCTTGAGTCATCTCAGTGGAGGAAACCTTAATTGAGGAAATGCCTTCCTAAGAGAGGGCTGGAACCAAGCCCACAGGGCATTTTCTTAATTACTGATTAATGTGGGAGGGGCCCAGCCAATGGTGGGCGGTACCACACCTGGGCTGGTGGTCCTGGGCTCCATAAGAAATCAGACAGAGCACAGAGGATGGAATAACCAGTGAGTAGCACTCCTCCATAGCTTCTGCATTCAGACATGCCTCAAGGTTCATAGTGTGTTTGTGTTCCTGCCCTCACTACACTGGATGATCTAGTCTGATAAAGAAGTCAAAACGCCTGTAACGTTGATTTTTTTCAAACCTCCTTTTTAATGAAGGTTCTTAAATGTGTTGACCTCTTTTTTAGCCCACCACACACCAGAGGTGGGGGAAAAGAAAGCATACATGGGTGGTGGACGAGTTATGGATGGTTCTTTGGCACAAATCTTATCTGTGTTGTCAGGAAATGGGCAGCTCAGTTCCCAGTAGTGAGCAGAGAGGGCTCATTCAATTTGCACACAGTTGACAGATATATGAGCAGCCCAGTTAGGTAGATTCAGGACAGCATACACAAGTCACCAGTGATGTCCATGGCACTACCTAGCAGACACAGCCAGGCCTCAACCATGGTAAGATTCAGCAGAGGTAAGAATCAGACCGGCGGGGACACCAGGAGAATTTCTCAGCTGTGCCTCTCTCAGAGAAGCAAAGATCAGAAGACATTAGACCAACAAGCATTGCACAGCTAGCTCTTCCAGAAAGCCAACCTCAGACTCTGTGACTGTCTGTCCTGTTCCCGTTATATTGTTCCTTGGGCCTGGCCTCAGCATGTCCCTTAACTCAGCATATGAGTCTTTCTCAGCTGACATCCTTCTGCCAATCCACCTGAGTCCTTGGAACTGACAGTAAACCAAATCACAACAACCAGAAGTGTTCTGGTGCTTTTCTCTCTATGCCGTCCCAGGCAAACACCATCCAACCTACTTGCAAAAGAACTCTTAAGTTTCCACTTCAAAAGCCAAGCAAAGGTCTCCTGGACAAGATGTTTTTCATCATGGTGCTTTACCAGAGCAGTAGTAACCACAACCAAGACAGAAATTGGTTCCAAGGTGATAGAGTCGGATAGCACTGTGACAGACCACAGCATGCTGCCTCTGCGAAGATTGTGGAGGGTCTTTGGATGGTGGGGCTAAAGATGTCGCTGTGTGTTCAGGGTTCCTGCAGATGTTGTGAAGGTTGATGGAAGAATAGACATGGTGAGAGAAGAACGGTTCCTGTCCAAAGGATGGAAGAACAGGGACAAAAAATGGAGCAGAGACTGAAGGAATGGCCATCAGGGGACTGCCCCACCTGTGGGATCCATCCTGGCTACACACAACAAATGCTACGCGGTTGCAGGTTGCAAGAGGCAGTAACTGACAGGAACCTGGTGTGGCAGCTCCCTGGGAGGTTCACCCAGCAACTGACCAATGCAGAGGTGGATGCTTGGAGGCCAACATCAGGCTGAGCTCAGAGACCGGCGTGTGGGAGCTGGCCGAAGGACAGGAGGAGCTGAGAGGGACTGCACCACCACAGGAAGAACAATATCACTGGTCACACCACCCAGTGCTCCCAGGGACTAGACCACCAACCAAGAGTGTACAGGGAGGGCTCTATGGCTCCAGATACATAAGTAGCAGAGGATGGCCTTGTATGACATCAGTGGGAGGGGAGGACCTTGGTCCTGTGGAGGTTTGACGTCCTATGGGAGACTGATGCTGAAGGGGGGAACAGGTAAGTGTAGGTGGGTGGGTGGAAGGACACCCTCATAGAGGCAAAGGCAATGGAGGAGAAGGAGGTTGTGGGATGGGGGGCTTGTGGAGGGGTAAGCCGGAAGTAGGATAGAATTTGAGATGGAATGTATTAAAAAATAAAGGACAGTGAGAGGAGTGTAGGGAAGGGCAGACTGGCTTATGAAGTTTCTGGGGGAATTTTGTGACTCTGCTGAAGGATCTCTCTGGACTCTTGTTATTTTCAGTTATGAATTTGGGGCTCTGGTCAGCTGAGGGTGAGGAATCAGCTATGATGAAGATGAGACCAACAACATTAACCTGAAATCTTGTGGGAAAGTATTTCCCGCGGTCAGTATGCGGGAGCCGTTTTCCAGAGGTGGCCAAGGCTGTGCCTCACGCTGGCAGTCGCTTGGTCATGTTTCAGACTCTCCCATATGAAGCTGGGCTTTGAAGGGATTAGAGGTCATGAAGAGCAGCTGAGCCTTGGCACCATGAGATTCCAGAAGAGGCCCTTGCAAAGTGTATCCACAGTAGCTCTTGAATCCCAAGTATTGAAATGTCATGCAGAACGTTGAGCCTTGTCCCCATGAAGAGGAAGCAGCCGAGTTGCATCAGAAAAACCATCATTTTGGAGATGCGAGTGCCGCCCGATGATTGCCAAGGACAGCAACAGGAATGGAGCCAACCTGAGCCTGTGGACAATGCTGTGTGTGTGTGTGTGTGTGTGTGTGTGTGTGTGTGTGTGTGTGTGTGTGTGTGTGTGTGTGTGTGCCCACTGAGGGAGCCCTACCCTGTAGCTACTGAGTGAATCCCAGGAATGTGACACTGAGCTTCACACAGTTGGTGCTTGGTCTCTCTTTTGAAGATTGTGACTTTGTGCTCCTTCTTCCCTTTAGGATATCTCTACAGGAGACCACATACTTTGACCTTTGGAGAGACCGCAGTTTTAGAGAGATTTTGAGTTTAGAGAAGCTTTGGACTGTTTAAAGACTGTGGAGGTTCAAATGTTGAAGTGTTTTATTTTGTGGTGGTGAGGTTATTGTGTGATCTTGGGGATGAATGAGAAAGGAAATGTAATGTCTGTAGGGATAATCTGTCATGCACCCTTTAAAAGCCTACGGTTGTCAATAAAGATCCCAATGGCCAATAACTGATCAGGAGATTATAGGCAGGGATGTGGCCAAGGGAGAGAGGGAGTACATCTGTCAAAGAGGCAGGCATGGGAAATTCTCCTGCAAGACCTGAAGGAAGTCAGACAAATGGAACTGAGGAGAGGTAACCAACCATGTACCAGAACATGGATTAGGATGAAGGGATTAATGTGTGTTAAGAGCTATTTGGGGAGCAAGCCTAGCATAAGGCCATAAGGCTAGTAAATAAAATTGAGTGTCCGTGTCCTTCTTTGAGAACTGGGGTGTGATTAGGCCCCAGAGCCTATGTACAACTGATCAGTGTTGTGTTTGTGCATTTCACAGGGGGCCAATTCTAGGGGATAGGTTTGTGTCAAGTGAACACAAGCTAGAGTCATTTCAGAGGAGGAAATCCCCTTGAGTAATGTGTAAGTTTAATTCTTTCAAACCATAATTTTCATTAATTTATTTACATTTCAAATGTCCCCTTCCAGGTCATCTCCGAAAACCTCCCACCCCATCCCTCACACACCCACCCTCTCCCACCTCACCACCCTGCCACCACCCTTCTCTGGGGCATCAAGTCTCCTCAGAACTGAGCACATCCCCTCCCTTAGATGCCAGATAAGGTGGTCCTGTGGTACATATGTATAGGGAACCACAGGCCAGGCCATGTATGCTCCTCCAAACCCTAATTTTAATGATGGTTTATAAAAACATTAACATCCCTTTTAGCCCACCACCCACCCGAGGTAGCGAAAAAGAAAGGATACCGGGAAAGTGGACCTGTTTAGAAATGGTTCTTTGCAATAGCTCCCATGTGTGTTGTCTGTAAATCGACAGTTCACTTCATAGGTCCACAGTGAGAGCCAGATCCATTCCCAAACATTTCACAGGTATGCTAGCAGCCAGAATCAGTAGAGTTGGGAGAGCATACAGGAACCAGCAGCAGGAGAGAGGAGCAGCAGTGGCAGGACCTAGTAGACCCCGAGGCTCCAGCCTTCACAAGAGTCAGCAGCAGGAGTGACCAACAGGAATGCCAGGAGTCTTTTTCTTCTGTACCTCTCTCAGGGAAGTGAAGATCGGCTAAGCCTGGAGACCAATGAGCTTGTACAGCTAACTCTATGAACAAGCCCAGCTATGAGTCAATCACTGTCCACCCAGTTCTGTTTGTACTGTCTCCAAATATCGCCTGTCCTCCACAGGTACTAGCAAGATGGAGAGAGGAGGGAGAGGAGAAATGGGGAGTGGAGCAGGATCATGTCTGGAAAGGGACAAGAGAGAAGTACAGAGGGTCAGGAAATTAAATAGAAATATGTAGCAGTGGGAGATAAGGAACGGTAGGTATTCACTGGAAAGTCCCAGATGCCAGGGAATCCAGGGCCTCCCAGGACCCAAAAGGGACATCATTAGCCAAAATACCCAACAAAGGAAAGATAGAATCCGTAGAGACCATCTTCAGCAGATAGGCACAGCCCCCAGTTGAAGGTTGGGACCAGCCACCCATCCCAAAAGATAATGGAGTAGAAACTGAAGGAAAGGCCATCCAGAGCCTGCCCCACCTCAGCACCCATCCCTTCTGCAGACACCAAGCCCAGACAGTATTGCTGACGCCAAGAAGCACTTGCTGGTATGGCTGTCCTGAGAGGCTGTGCCGGCCCCTAAGGCAGATGCAGATACTCACAGCCAAACATTTGACTGGGCCCAGAGACCCCATTGGCAGAGTTAGACTAAGGACTGAAGGAGCTGAAGGTTTTTGGAACCCTATACAAAGAACAATATCAACCAATCAGACTACCCAGTGCTCCCAGGGACTAAACCACCAACCAAAGTGTACACATGGAGGGACCCACGACTCCAGCAGCATATGCTGCCTAGGATGGCCTTGTTGGACCAATGGGAGCGTAGCCCCTTGGTCCTGTGGAAGCTAGATGCCCCAGCACAGGGGGATGCTAGAGCAGTGAGGTGGGAGTGGGTGAGGGGTAGAGGAGCACCCTCATAGAGTCAAAGGTGAGCTGGGATGGGATGGGGGGATTTGTGGAGCTGAAACCAGGAAGGGCGGTATCATTTGAGATGTTAATGAATAAAATGCTCTAGCCAGTCACCTTACCAGCATGGATTATGGAAGTGGCTCAAGAGGCCCCTATCCTATGTGGGACAGCTGGAGGGGGGCTACCCCCAAAGTTGTTGCCTATCCTATATGCTCTAGTTGCTGTGCTGCCCTTTGTGGCCTCAGAGGCAGAGGAAGAACCTAGCCTCACAGAGACTTGAAGTTCTGAAGGGGATGGGGAGGGGGCTACCCAGTGGGGACCACACCCTCTCAGAGCAGAAGGGCAGGGAGATTGGGAAAGGAATGTTGGGGGGGGGAAAGGCACAGGTGAAAAGTGAATAAGTAAAAAAAAAAAAAAAACAAAATTAAAATTCCTAATGAGAAATCTCTAGGGAGAATTTTGTTCTTGTTTTTTTCTGTTTGTTTGTTTTCTGTTTGTTTGGTTTGTTTTATTTTTGTTTGTTTGTTTTCATTCCATCTTAGGATGAACTGCTGGCTTAAACAGGATTGAAATGAGCCCCAAATGGCCAAGAGCATTTGATGCCATGGTTGTCACCATCATCAAGTATCATGTTTGACACTATGATTGTGTAGCAATTCTGGCAGTGAGGTGTTTAACCTGCATTGATAGGGGTGTAGTTCGAAAAGATCAACCACCATGGCATGTGACAGAGAGCATAGGAACCACAAACCCCATACCAAAACTCTTGGGACACAATGAAGGCAGTCCTAAGAGGAAAACTCATAGCTCTGAGTGCCTGCAGAAAGAAACAGGAGAGAGCATATATCAGCAGTTTGACAGCACACCTAAAAGCTCTAGAACAAAAAGAAGCAAATACACCCAGGAGGAGTAGAAGGCAGGAAATAATTAAACTCATAGCTGAAATCAACCAATTAGAAAGAAAAAAGACTATACAAAGAATCAACAAAAGCAGGAACTGGTTCTTTGAGAAAATCAACAATATAGATAAACCCTTAGTCAGACTAACCAGAAGTCACAGAGACGGTATCCAAATTAACAAAATCAGAAATGAAAAGGGAGATATAATAGCAAAATCTGAGGAAATTAAAAAAAAATCATCAGATCCTACTACAAAAGCCTATATTCAACAAAGCTGGAAAATCTGGAGGAAATGGACAATTTTATAAACAGGTACCAGGTACCAAAGTTAAATCAGGAATAAATAAACCATCTAAACAACCCCATAACTAGAAATGAAATAGAAGCAGTTATTAAAAGTCTCCCAACCAAAAAGAGTCCAGGTCCAGATGGGTTCAGTGCAGAATCTATCAGACCTTCATAGAAGACCTCATACCTATACTGTCCATAATATTCCACAGATTAGAAATAGAAGGACCACTAACAAATTCCTTCTATGAAGCCACATTTTTTTATACCAAAACCACAACAAAGACCCAACAAAGAAAAGAGAACCTTAGACCAATTTCCCTTACGAATATTGACACAAAAATACTCAATAAAATTCTTGCAAACCGAATAGAAGAACACATCAAAATGATCATCCATCATGATCAAGTAGGCTTCATCCCAGGAATGCAGGGATGGTTCAATATGTGAAAATTCATCAATGTAATCCACTACATAAACAAACTGAAAGATAAGAACCACGTGATCATTTCATTAGATGCTGAGAAAGCATTTGACAAAATTCAACACCCCTTCATGATAAAAGTCCTGGAAAGAACAGGAATTCAAGGCCCATATCTAAACATAGTAAAAGAAATATACAGCAAACCAATAGCTAACATCAATGTAACTGGAGAGAAACGTGAAGCAATCCCAGTGAAATCAGGGAATAGACAAGGCTGCCCACACTCTCCCTACTTATTCAATATAGTTCTCGAAGTCCTAGCCAGAGCAATCAGACAACAAAAGGAGGTCAAAGGGATACAGATTGGAAAGGAAGAAGTCAAAATATTATTCTTGCAGATGATATGATAGTATATTTAAGTGACCCCAATAGTTCAACGGGAGAAGTAACAAGCTCGAAAAATATTTTCGACAAAGTGGCTAGGTATCAAATTAACTCCAACAAATCATTAGCCTTCCACTACTCCAAGGATAAACAGGCTGAGAAAGAAATTAGGGAAATGACACCCTTCACAATAGTCCCAAATAATATAAAGAACATTGGTGTGACTTTAACCAAGCAAGTGAAAGATCTGTATGATAAGAATTTCAAGTCTCTGAAGAAAGAAATTGAAGAACATCTCAGAAGATGGAAAGATCTCCCATGCTCATGGATTGGCAGGATTAATATAGTAAAAATGGCCATTTTGCCAAAAGCAATCTAATCTACAGATCCAATGCAATCCCCATCAAAATCCCTACTCAAATCTTTATAGAGATAGAAAGCAATTTGCAAATTCATTTGAAATAACAAAAAACCCAGGGTAACAAAAATTAAGTTCTGTTAGAACTTCTGGGGGAATCACTATCCCTGAACTCAAGCAGTATTACAGAGCAATGGTGATAAAAACTGCGTGGTATTGGTACAGAGACAGGCAGGTAGATCAGTGGAACAGCATTTAAAGACCGAGGAATGAAGCCCCACACCTATGGTCCCTTGATCTTTGACAAAGGAGCCAAAACCATCCAATGGGAAAAAGATAGCATTTTCAGCAAATGGTGCTGGTTCAACTGGAGGTCAGCATGTAGAAGAATGCAGATCGATCCATTCTTATCACCCTGTACAAAGCTTAAGTCCAAGTGGATCAAGGACCTCCACATCAAACCAGATACACTGAAACTAAGGAAAAAGTGGGGAAGAATCTCGAACACATGGGCACTGGAGAAATTTTCCTGAACAAAACAACAATGGCTTATGCTCTAAGATCAAGAATCAACAAATGGGACCTAATAGAACCGTAAAGTTTTTGTAAAGCAAAGGATACTGTCATTAGGAGAAAACAGTAACCAACAGGTTGGGAAAATATCTTTACCAATCCTACATCTGATTGACGGCTAATATCCAAAATATACAAAGAACTCTAGAAGTTAGACTCCAGAGAGCCAAATAACCCTATTAAAAACGGGGAACAGAGCTTAAGAAAACATTCTCAGCCGAGGAATATAGAATTGCCAAAAAGCACCTAAAGAAATGTTCAACTTTCTTAGTCATCAGGGAAATGCAAATCAAAACAACCTCATGCCAGTCAGAATGGCTAAGATCAAAAACTCAAGTGACAGCAGATGCTGGTGAGAATGCGGAGAAAGAGGAAGACTCCTCCATTGTTTGTGGGATTGCAAACTGTTACAGCCACTCTGGAAATCAGTCTGGAGGTTCCTCAGAAGATTGGACATTCTACTACGTGAGGACCCAGCCATACCTCTCCTGGGTATATAGTCAAAAGATGCTCCAATATACAACAAAGATACATGCTCCACTATGTTCATAGCAGCCTTATTTATAATCGCCAGAAGGTGGAAAGAACTCAGATGCCCTTCAACAGAGGAATGGATACAGAAAATGTGGTACATGTACACAATGGAGCTAAGCTATGAAAAACAATGACTTCATGATATTCATAGGCAAATGTAATGAACTAGAAAAGTGAGGTAACCCAATCACAGAAAAACACAGTTGGTTTTCATTCATTGATAACTGGATATAAGCCCAAAAGCTCGAATTACCCAAGACCCACAGACCACATGAAGCTCAAGAAGAAGGATGACCAAAATGCAGATGCCCCCACTCCTTCTTAAAAGGGGGAACAAAAATGTCCATAGGAGGTGATATGGAGGTAAAGTTTACAGCATAGGTTGAAGGAACGGCCATTCAGGGCCTGCCCGACATGTGGCCCATATATATACACACCCACCAAAACTAGATAAGTTTTATGAAGCTAAAAAGTACATGCTGAAAGGGACCAGATATAGATAACTCCTGAGAGACACAGCCAGAACATGTCAAATACAGAGGCGACTGCCAGCAGCAAACCACTGAACTGAGAATGGGACCCCCGTGGGAGGAATTAGAGAAAAGACTGAAAGAGCTTGAAGGGGCTTAAGACCTCATATGAACAACAATGCCAACCAACCAGAGCTTCCAGGGACTAAACCACTACCCAAAGATTATACATGGACTGACCCTGGGCTCCAACTGCATATGTAGCAGAGAATAGATTTGTTGGGGCACCAGTGGAAGGGGAAGCCCTTGGTTCGGCCAAGTTTGGACCCCCAGTGCATGGGAATGTGGGGGGGGAGGTAGGAGGTGGATGGGCGGGAACACCTTTATGGGGGGAGTGGGCGTGGATTGGGGATTATGGACAGGAAACCGGAAAAAGGAATAAGATTTGAAATGTAAAGAAAGTAATATGTCTATATATAAAAAAGAAAGAAACCACAAACCCACACACACAAATAGATACTGGATTTGTGCTACAAATGGGTGTATGAGCCAAGTGGAGAAATCTAGACCTTTGAGAATAATGCGTTTTGAGCCGAGGGAAGTCGATATGCCTATGAAGAGAACGTTCCTCGATATCCTACACAAACATCATGTAGGTTAAAGACTGGTTGTGAGAGGCCAAAAACATTTGGATCTTAGAAGACCACGCAGAGACTAAATTGTGTGCATTTCCTTCCTCCTACAGCCTTCCATTCTGTCTTCTTCATGGGAGTTTGTTTGCTTGGCAAGTTGGACACCACAGCGCTTATTGGCTCTGGCCCCAGAAAGTGTTTCTCGTTTTTGTTTGTGCTTACCTTTTAAATTAATCAGCAAGGCCTTACATTCACTGATGGTCTTTCAGGCATAACTTGCTCCTGTAGTTCCTCCCCATTCCTGTTGTCCTTCATGGGCCTTCTGCTTTACTGCCCCTCAACCTTCTTCCTTTCTCCCCAGTAGTCTCCTTTCTGCTTTCAGGTCACAGGTGACAGCCATCACCCGCCCAGCCTTTCTCAAGATCTCTATTTTCTCTCTCTGGAGCTTGCTTTTACTCCACAAACTATTTCTTAGTACATATATCTTAAAAGAAGAAGAAGAAGAAGAAGGAGAAGA
Organism: Rattus rattus; assembly: GCF_011064425.1. NCBI lineage: Eukaryota > Metazoa > Chordata > Mammalia > Rodentia > Muridae > Rattus > Rattus rattus. Next base: position 53,481,553 of record NC_046172.1, read on the forward strand.
GAAGGAGAAGAAGAAGAAGAAGAAGAAGAAGAAGAAGAAGAAGAAGAAGAAGAAGAAGAAGAAGAAGAAGAAGAAGAAGAAGGAGGAGGGAAGGAAGACCTTAGGCAGGGCAATCGTTTTCTTTTAACGAGTGACTGTAGAATCACCAAGATCTTTTCCTGTTCACACAATACACTACAAAGCAAGTTTAAAGTCAAGCAACAAGGGGCCTATAGTGCGCACACAGGGGCTTGCATATAGATGTATAACTGCTCAAACCATCGCCCACGGAAAGGGAAATGGACCCTAAACTGCTTAAATGAGCCCAGTTTGTACCGTGCCTTGTACAGAAGACAGAAGCCAAGTTTCATAAGCAGGAGACTGTAGTAATAGTACCCTGGGTGTTGACCACATGGAGATCGAAAAGAAATATTTTGAAGTTTATCATACTTGAGGCAACAGGATTTCTCTGTGTTGCAAGTGTGCTGAAGATGATTCCAAAGACATGTTGGGCCAGCTTGAGCTGCCTAGTGACATCCTGCCTCAGACAGAAGCCCCCCATAAAGTATAATAGCCCAAATTGTCATTGTTTTATAAATCTGGACATATGCACAAGTCACAGATTGGCCAGCGATTCTATTATTGGAGATATACTCCAGACAGGCCTTTACCTGGGTCTTCCACGATTAAGATACGGAAATGTTCATGATAAAATGGAGGGGGGGGAAATGTCAGGAAAAAAAAAACCAGAGAGAGAACCACCACCATCCCACCACCAACAAAAAATACCCCTGAGAACTCCACTGCCCATTTACTGCAGAATGGCACGATAGCCTCACCGTTCTATATACTCATGCCTAAATGCTTGTTAATAATGGCGGGGATTTATGCCCATAGTAAGCAACTTGGATGGCTCTGGAACATAACCCATCCTGGAAGAAGGAAGCCATATTAAGAAGCTTGCAGTATGCTTTCAATTGCACAGTTCCATATAAACTGCATTGTGTAGGAATGCGAACTCCACAGCATTACCTAGGGAGAACTGGGAAGCAGGCTGGATTTTCCAGATTTCATTACTAATTGTTTCTGCTGCCAGGTTTTACACCTGTAGGCCAGAGGGTGCCAATCTGTTTTGGCCCCATTTCTTGTTTTGACTCCTGCAGCAGGAGGTCAAAATCCTAAGCATGTGAAAGACTTTTACCCAGGCTGCTCATGGTAACCAATTCTGAGTATTAGAAGTTACTGGGAGCTCGCAGGCTTGTGTGTGCACGCTGCTGCTGCGTGTGTGTGTGTGTGTGTGTGTACTCGCGCGCGCGCGTGTGTGTAGCGGGCATCTCCACCAGAAATGGTAAGGTCAAGGTAGATTGTTTCTTGCGGGCAACATAAGTTTATCCTGTCCGAAGTGTTTTCCTCCCTCCCCTCCCAGCAGTAAACACTTTCCAAACACACTCTTCTCAGGAAGAGGCCGCGATAGGTTTATTTGATACACAGGGTGAGGTAGGGATTCGAGTTGTTTTCATTGGCTAGGTGGCTGGGTGCCTGAGCAGCCTTGTGGATGAACTGTCATTCTCCCTTGACTTCCGAGGACCTTGATTACTTTGTAACACACTCTGTGGAAGTTATTGACTCGCCTGAGACTCTGCCTCTGGGCTGTCTCTTGTGTTCCAGGGACGCGGTACCAGAATATTTAAATCACTGTGGCGTTAAATACGTTTTAATATCTGATAGGGCCAGTTTCTGCGCATTGCACTTTTTTTTCCTTTCAGGAACGTGTTCGGGCCCGCGGCAGGGGGCGGGGTCGCGCCTCCGCCTCGGCTCTGGTTCCAGCGGAGCCTCACTGACGCCGAGATGGAAATCCCGAGGCTGCTCCCGGCTCGCGGGACACCACAGGGCGAGGGCGGCGGCGGCGGCGGCAGCGGCGGCTGCCCCGCGGGTGGCGGCGGGGTCCACCGAGCCCCGGACGCTCTGGCTTGTCAGGCCCCCACGCGCCGCCTCCTACTGCTCCGGGGGGCCCAAGATGGCGGGCCGGGGCCGCGGAGCGCAGAGGCCCAGAGGGCCTCCCGGGGCCTGGGCCGGAGCCCCAACCGGTTGGCGCCGAGGCCGGATAACCGGAGCGGAGGCGGAGGCGGCGGAGTTGGCGGCGACGGCGGCGGCGGCGGCGGCGGCGGCAGCGGCGGCGGCGGCGGCGGAGGCGGAGGCGGAGGAGGAGGCGGCGGCGGCAGTGGCGGCGGAGGCGGCGGCGGCGGCGGCGGCGGTGGCGGCGGCGGCAGCGGTACCGGCGGCGGCGACGACTTCTTCGCCGCCGCCGCCGCCGCCGCCGCCTCCTCGGCGCAGCTGGGCGACTGTCCCGAGCTGCCACCGGACCTCCTGCTGGCGGAGCCGGCGGAACCCGCGGCCGGCCCGGCGCCTCCGGAGGAGGAGGCCGAGGCCCCGGCCGCCGCCCAGAGCCCCCGCGGGCCTGTGGTCCCCGGCCCGGGCGTGGTGCTGTACCTGTGCCCGGAGGCGCAGTGCGGACAGACCTTCGCCAAGAAGCACCAGCTGAAGGTGCACCTGCTGACGCACAGCAGTAGCCAGGGCCAGCGGCCCTTCAAGTGCCCCCTGAGCGGCTGCGGCTGGACCTTCACCACGTCTTACAAGCTCAAGAGACACCTGCAGTCGCACGACAAACTGCGGCCATTTGGCTGCCCGGTGGAGGGCTGTGGCAAGAGCTTCACCACCGTGTACAACCTCAAGGCGCACATGAAGGGGCACGAGCAGGAGAACTCCTTCAAATGCGAGGTGTGTGAGGAGAGCTTCCCCACGCAGGCCAAGCTCAGCACCCACCAGCGCAGCCACTTCGAGCCCGAGAGGCCTTACCAGTGTGCGTTTTCTGGCTGCAAGAAGACGTTCATTACTGTGAGTGCCCTGTTTTCTCACAACCGCGCCCATTTCAGGGAGCAGGAACTCTTTGCCTGCTCTTTCCCGGGCTGCAGCAAGCAGTATGACAAGGCTTGCAGGCTCAAGATCCACCTGCGGAGCCACACTGGGGAGAGGCCTTTCCTCTGCGACTTTGATGGCTGTGGCTGGAACTTCACCAGCATGTCCAAACTCTTAAGGCACAAGAGGAAGCACGAAGACGACCGCAGGTTCACCTGTCCCGTAGAGGGCTGTGGGAAGTCCTTCACCAGGGCCGAGCACCTGAAAGGCCACAGCATAACCCACCTGGGCACGAAGCCTTTCGTGTGCCCCGTGGAAGGCTGCTGTGCCAGGTTCTCTGCTCGCAGCAGCCTCTACATCCACTCCAAGAAGCACTTGCAGGACGTGGGTGCTTGGAAAAGCCGCTGCCCGGTGCCCACCTGTAACAAGCTCTTCACGTCCAAGCACAGCATGAAGACCCACATGACCAAAAGGCACAGCCTCAGCCAGGACCTCTTGGCCCAGCTAGAAGCTGCCAACTCTCTCACCCCCAGCAGTGAACTCACCAGCCAGGGGCCGAACGATCTCAGTGGTGCCGAGCTAGTGTCTCTGTTCTCCGATGTGCCTGGCCACAGCTCTGCTGCGGTGCTGGACACGGCCCTGGTCAACTCTGGCATCTTGACCATTGATGTGGCCTCTGTGAACTCGACCCTCGCAGGAGGTCTCCCTGCCGAAAATAGTAACAGCAACCATTCCTTGGGGCAAGCGGTGGACCCTCGGGCCTTGAGGGGGCCCCCCAGTGACCTTCCCCAGAGTCTGGATACGTCTCTCTTCTTCGGAACCTCCTCGCTGGCTGGCTATCAGCACAGCCCCTTGGACATGGACGATGTCTCTGCTGGGAACGTGGGGCTCTTTGGCTCCTTGGCTCTGAAAAACTCAAGCCTGGAGCCCCAGGCTTTGACACCCAGCAATAAGTTGACCGTGGACACGGAAGCTCTGACTCCCTCCAGCACCCTCTGTGAAAACAGTGTCTCCGAGCTACTGACCCCAGCCAAAGCCGATTGGGGCATGCACCCCGAATCTGACTTCTTTGGGCACGAGGAAGAAACCCAGTTCGGATTCTCCCATACGACAGGAAGCCATGGTTCTCAGAGAGAGACAGATCTTATCACGGTGACTGGCACCCCCTTTTTGGTATGAACCGACTCTGCCTGTTCCCTGCCTGCCTCCTGGCTCACTTTTTTTTTTTTTTTTTTTTTTTTTTTAAATCACACTCAAATGTGAGAATGTTCTGGAAGGAGTGCTTGCTTGAGTGGCCTGCCTGCAGTTCTTTCTTGCTGCCTTGCGAAGGAACGCATCTGTGGACTACCGATTTAGGGATTTCAGTTCTCATCTTGAGTCTGAACTGAGGAGTTCTCTGACTGAGCAAGTCTCTTAACCTAGCTGAGCCTTAATTTTTTTCTTTTTACTCATACAGGAGGTTGTTTAGGTTAGATTGCTTCTGTTATCTTTTTAGCTGTCCAGAATTTGTATTATTTTGTTATTTTTGTTTTTTTCTTCAAAATCATTGGGGCACCCCAAACAGTGGTATGCTCTTGTTTTGTATATAATGAAAATTAAATTATATAATAATGAATATATACTTTGCACTTGCCTTCATCAATTTGAATCCACAAGTTATATTAATTGTCTTTATTCTCTTCCCCTTTTAGTATTATTTTTGAAGGTGCACCAGGTAGCAGTTTATTCATAAATATTTAGTATAGATCTTTAGACTTCATTTGAGCCCTTTAGAAAAGTTTCTTAATTTCTTTATATCAGTTAAATTTCATGTTTTAAACTTCATATTGTTACATAAATGCTATCTGGTTTAATATTTCTTAAGATCCTGAAGTATATTTTAATGTGTATGTTCCATTTCCCTCTTTTACTTAAGAATGTATTCATTGAATATAATTCCTCTGTAGAATCTACCATCCAGTCAAAATTTTGGTTGATGGTGTCCTTGTATTCACTTGATTTCCTCAATTTAGTAGTTAATGTCTTGGTCAAGCTAAAATATTACTTTTTTGCATTCATGTTTTCTAGAGTGCCCCATCTTCTTTTATTAACTTTAAGCGTCTGCCTTTCTATTTGTTTGTCATTACTTTTTCTTCTGCTATATCCAATTGTTCTTGTACTCTCTTAACACTTAGGGGAGGAAGAAATGTTTAAAACACTTCACAAAGTTCAGTATAAATATTATTCAGTGCCAGAATATTTTCTTAAATGATGCTAAAGGTCACAAGACAAAACAGCAAAGAGAACTGGATTTGCCGGATGTTCTGATGACATTTCTGGGATATCTTTTGTTGGTGTTAGGGAGGCTGTATTGAATTGCCATCCACTTAGACTTTGACCTGAAGGAGACTCAGGGTCCAGTTTGTGCTCTGGTGTTGGGGAGGTTGTCTTGAACATACTCATCTCACAAAACCTCAGTTTCCTGTTTACTGATGAATGTGTATGCACATGACTAACATTCCTTAGACTTTTCTTCTCAGTTTTCAACACATACATAAAAGTATAGATTTCAGCACATTTTAATGACTTCATATGCATCTTTTACATACTCAGTTTTCTTGTTGCTAGGGGCAAATAAGGATAATTCAGCCATATTGGTATTCAGTCAATAAAAGTGTTGGAGGTTTGTGGTGAAACAGAAAGGGTTTTTTCTTACCCTGAATAATTTTTCTCTTAAATCATTGTTCGAAAAAACCAGAAGTGGAAACACTGCTCGTGTGCTTACATAGCTCTCCATTTGATCAGTCTGTCAGCATCCTCGTTCTGTTTCTAACATCAGGCTTCTCTGTGACTGTGGAGCCTTTCACTCTTTCAAAATCTGATAAAGGAGCAGAGGGTGATGATATCCTTCGTGATCTGAAGAGAACAGTGTTTATAGTTTTCCAGAAGTGAAAGAAATTGCAAGATTGAATGTCAATATTGTATAAACTCTTGTACAGAGAGTATAGCATTTTTAGTTTATGGAATGTTTTCATACATCTTTTATTTTTGTTCAGAGCAACCATGTGAAGTAGTTTTAGCCAAGTCTGCGCATGTTTCATATTATAGTTTAGCCAACTCACATTCCAGCTGGTTTTGAGTATGACTGACAATTCTATATATAGCTTCACAAAAGAAGAAGAGATTTTTTTCACCTCTCCTGTCTGCAACTTTTAAGATTCATTCTCTATCATAACTGGTTGCTTTGTTCCAACTTAATTGGTTTCTGTTAGCTTCTGCTTACTATTTCTACAACCCAATTCCTTGCCTATGCATTCCAGTCCTAGTATACCTTTCATTTTCTGTTTGTTTAATGGATAGATATTTTTTCTGTGACTATCCTTTCAACATTTTTTCTCATGACACATTTTCTTCCAGTGCAAGCATTTACTGAGTGTATACGATAGCTCTGTGTGTACAGTAAGAAGCTATTTTCTGAGCTTAAATAATACTGTGTGTAAATATGATTCAAGGCATAAATGAGATTATTTTTTATGCTGTTCAAATGAGAAGTAAATTTGTGTTTCATTCTTTCTATTTAAAAAGTCTTTACCAGGGAGTTCTGCTAATACTTTCTTATTTGTTCTAGTGTTCTAGTCCAGTAGCATTTGCATGTAGATGTCTATGGATGACAAACTTTGGAAATGCACTAAAAATTTGCCACTATGAAATGTTTCTTTGTTGTGTGTATGTTGGTATTTATACACACCCACAGATACTCGCAAATATTTTAAAAATGGTTATACTCATTTAGTGAAAATGAAAAGTAGACATACTTTTATAAATCAGAGAAATGCTTAGAATTTTATTTTGTCTACTCATTTGACAGTTTTCCATGTTTGTGTTGAAACTATTTGTATTCATAAGATATATTTCAAAAGTGTTATTCATTTGAAAGTTCCTAAATAGACCACTATTTTTTGTGTGTGTTTGGCAAATAACTCTGTCAAGGATGAGCTAAATACACAAGTCATGAAAATAAAGTAAATTTATAAACATGAAAATAAATTAATGCTGTGGTCTTATTTCTTTAATTTCTTAAAGTAATTTCTATCCAATAGAAGCACAAACTATATTTTCCCTAGTTACTCCAAGAAATTTCAGTGAACAAATGCTACTTTTCTTAAAGATAGCAGATTTTATTTGTGCATGTCCTCATAAAGTTTTATTGAACTAAGTTTTTCAAATTATTTCTATTTTAGCATGTTTTATAGTAAAATGTTGAAGAACCACTTTGTATTTTTAAGGTAACAATGTTAATTTCTGTTATTGGTGATATAAAGTTGTTAGCCACAAGGCACCAACCATTTATCTTTTTAAACAAATTCATTTATTTTTATGTGCATTGGTGTTTTGTTTGTATGTATGTCTATGTGAGGGTGTCAGGTCCCCTGGAACTGGAGTTAGAGATAGTTATGAGCTGCCATGTGGGTGCTAGGAATTGAACCTGGGTCCCCAGCAAGAGCAGTCAGTGCTCTTAATCGCTGAACCATCTCTCCTGATGACTCCTTTTAATGCTGCAGGTTTCAATCTTATTATTCTGAGTCTCTTTAATTATTGGTTTATTTCATAACAAAATAGCTTAAAAGGAAGTACGTTTCTAAGGGCTGTATTGATCATATTGATTATGAAGTAAAAGTATGTTGGCCTTTAGTTGACGATATGGTGCAGTGGTAGAAAACTTGCCTAGTCAGCATGAAGAATTTGATTTTTACCACCACAAAAATAGTGAGTGTGTGTGCGTTACAAAAGGATTATGCAGATATGTCTGTATTTTTTATATAGATGTACTTTTGCGGGTCTGTTGTTTACCAGTCAATATAATTACAAAAAAACCCTACTTGAGCAGTAAGCATGAATCCTGAATAGACTATGATAACTTTGTCTTTATGTTCCTATTAAGGAATCAGGTATGGGTACAAATTATAACATACTGAAGCTTCTTTGAACAGACTGATATATGTGTTACCTTGACCTTTGAGTAAAACACACTTGACAGGAGATAGGAAATTAATGTATTACATAGTTAAAGAGTAAAAATAAGTTTAATTTTCTATCAAAATAATGGAAAGGTGAAAAAAGACAGAATGGTGTGAATTTTGTTCTGAATACATACAACAGCCAGTAAATGTTTTAATAGAGAAGTCAATGAAAATTATGCTTTTTAAAAAGTTAATTTTGATAGGCCTGTACAGGTGTACATGGAAAAACTCAAATAGAAAAACAGAACATTTTTATAGCCGTTACAATGAAGTATGAAGCCAGGAGTGGTGTCACTGAGTTTGAAAGAGAAGGCAAATATATTAGAGAGATCATTTGAGATTTCACTGGCATATGGAGAGAGGATATTATTTAATATTTTAGCAAGATATAGATGTTATAGAAAGACTGACAAGAGGAACTGGGAATGGTAACTTGGGTGTACTTGGGAATTGTAATCGAAAGAGAGGAATTGGAGAATGACCATATAAGTTTGGTGTATTTAATTAAATGACAAGTGGTGACACAATTATTTATAAGCTGTCAATATTGTGGTTTATTCAGATTCTATATAACAGTAGAAGACCACTTCCTCTTCTTTGTTCCCTCTTGCATTCTCTGAACTACCTACACAGTTATTGTTATATCCCCTTGAAGTACAAGAGGTATTTTCATATTGTTTTGAAAGATCTGATCTGCCACCAACTAGTATGGTAGTGATTTGACTTAAGGACTATATAAGCACTTGAATTGAGGTTAGTATGAGTAAGAGTTAAAATTCTCAATATGTTAAAGTTTTAATTTTAAAACTTGGACAATATAAAATATTGGTTTTCTGTTTTGACCAATGATAGGAATGCATTTCATGATGGCCATAGGAAATATATTGTTTAGTTCATTTTTTTTTCTTTTTATAATTTTTTAAAATTTAGTCATGGAAAATTTGATATCTAAATTGAGATGTATTATGAATGTAAACTAAAAACCAGAATTTAAATGTGTAGTATAAACACTTACATATTTTTGGAGTGGAAACTGAAGGGTTCTTTGGAAAGTCAGTTGGATGGTGTTTTGCTGGGGCAGACATGCGAAGGGACGTTTTGTTAAAATAGATACAGGTTAAAGGTAAGGCAGACTCCTAAAGGACCATTTCACTGAATGAGACACAGGAGAGAGCAAGCATATGGAAGGACATGTGATGAGGATTCTTTGCTAACAACACACATGTATCGGTTTGCCATACATTGTGTAGTTGAGCTGCATTTGTCAGGACTCCATAGAGAGACAGAAACAAAAAAAAAAATTCTGGTGATGAGCTGCAGTTTCTTGCCACTTCTGCCTATTAGGGATGATTGTCAGAGTGATGCCAGGGGAGACAGGTGTATATGCTGAGGCAATACCTGTGCTGAGACAAGACCCGTGGAGAATATGTTATGCTTGGTGATGGGCTGAGCTAGGCTTGCTCCTAGAGCTAACTGTGCAAGGCTTGTGGGTCTCAAGTCTTCACTGATCTTCAGTTTGCTGAGAGAGGCCTAGCTGTCTCTGCTTGGTAGTGCCACAGCTACTGATTCCTGTATGCCATCCCGACTCTACCGAATTGGACTGCTGGTGTATCCGTGAAGTGTTTGAGAATGGATTGGGCTGCTGCTGCTGACCTGTGAACTGAACTGCTGATTTCCAGAAGACACAGAGTGAAGTTGCTCCAAAGCACCTTTCTAAACAGGTCTACTTTCCCCATATTCTTTCTTCTCTACTTCCTCTGGTGGGTGGGGGGCTACAGGGAAGGTTAAAGTGTTTAAGAATTAATAAGGTTTGAAATAATTAAACTTACATATTTTAGTTGTGATTGCATGAAGATTATTTTGAATATATTTGTTGAAAATATTAGAATTAATTTTCTAGTTTCTTTTGCTATTAAAATTTGGTTTATTTGCTTAAATTTTTGTAATAGGAGATTGCCATATAACCCAGGTTAGTTTCAAATTTGCTTTAACCTCTTGCGTTCTGAGATTATAGATATGTACCAAGACACTGACGTTTTTACTTTCTGTATAAAAACATTCTGTTACTTATTCTTCTTTCATATATTACATCCTGACCACAGTTTTCCCTTTCTCTCTTCCCAGTCCTTTCACTGCCTCCCCTCCACCATCCATTCCTTTTCTGGTTGTCTTCAGAAAGAGCCGGCCCCCCATGAATATCAGATTGTGGTAGGTACCTCCCCTCATATTAAGGCTGAATGAGGCAACTCAATAGGAGGAAAAGTATAGTCATGAGATTTTCCACCTGGCCTCTTTGTTCCCAGAAATGACAACTCTGAGACTTAATATTTGATGAATAAATGCCTAGACCAAAAGTTTTGGTTTGTTCTGTGACTAGCTCAGGCTTAATCACCCATTTATTCTATTCTAAGTCCTGCCACATGATTAGTTACCTCTCTTCAGTTTGATGTGACCATCTCCTTTAGTGTTTAGGGCAAATCTTTCATGCCTGACTATTTCTCAGAATCCTCTCTCTGCTGTATATTCCCCTTTCTAATCCTGCTCACTGCCTATAGGCTTTTTATTGATAGGTGATGTTTCCACACAGTACATAAGCAATTCTCTCTACAGAAATGGACCCCTCAGACAGGCCAAAGAGTCAGAGATAGTCCCTGCTCCCACTGTTAGGAGTCTCACAAGAAGACCAAGCTACACAACTATAACATAAAGGCAGAGGGCCTAGGGCAGACCCGTGCAAGCTCCCTGTTTTTTGCTTCAGTCTCTGTGAGACCCTATTAGCCCTGCTTAGTTGATTCTGTGGGTCATGTTCTTCTGGTGTCCTTGACTCCCCTGGCTCCTACAGCCCTTCCTTCCACTCTTCTGCAGGGTTCCCAAGTTTCGTATCATGTTTGACTGTGGATCTCAGCATGTGTTTCCACCAGTTGTTGCATGAAGCCTCTCTGATGACAACTGGGCTAGTCATCAATCTGTGAGTATAGCATAATATTAGAATAATTTCGTTGAGTTTTTACCCCAGTCATGTTTGATTCTACGTTGGTCTCTGGGCTATCCAGCCTCTCGAACCTGGCTCTCTAGGCAGTGTCAGGGGTGGGCTCATCTCTGGACCAGTCATTGGTTGGCCAGTCCCACAATTTCTGTGCCACTTTTATCCTCTGTGCCACTTTTATCCCAGCACATCTTGTAGGCAGGACAAATTGTAGTCAGGGGTTTTGCGGCTTGATTTGGTGTCAGTCCCTTCAGAAGTAGACGTCCCTGGTTAAAGGGAGATAACCAGTTCAGGTTTCATATCCCACATTGCAAAGAGTCTTAGCTAGAGTTAACCTCATGGATTACCGGGGGTTTCCTTTGCACTAGGTGCATACCTGAGATGCCCCCCACCAATTCTAGTTATGTCTCCATTTCGTCCCCACCTAATCCTTCCTTTTCCCAATCGCAATGCTCTCCCAGCACACCTGTGATATTTATTTTATTTCCCCTTCCCAGAGAGATGTGTGCATCCCCCCCTTGAGCCCTCTTCATCACTTAGCTTCTCTAGCTCAGTGAACTATAGCATAGGTTATCCTCAAGTTTATAGCCAATATCTCTACTTATAAGTGAGGATATATCATGTTTGCCTTTCAGTCTGGGTGATCTCACTCAGGATGATCTCTTTCTAGTTCTATCCATTTGCCTGTATCCTTTTACTTTTCCTAATGTAGCTACCAGGAAATTGAAAACTATGTAAACAACTCTTGCTGTAACTGCAAAAACTAAAATATAAAATTATGCTTGAAAGTCTTGTTTTATTAACTACCCCAATCTGGTTGTTACTTACATCCCTCAGACTGCTGCATATAAAAATGTGGTATTCTAATTCTCCTTTCTGTTTAAAGCCCTATTTTAAAAAAAAAAAAAAAGTAGTTTTTTTTATGCTTAAGGTAAAAAAACAAACCCCAATAAAACCTTAATGTGTCTTATAAAGTGCACTGCATTATAATCTGGAGGAAGTTTTTATCACAGACTTCAGCAATTACTTTATTAGCACATAGATATTAGGTTTCCTTATAGCAATTTCCAAACAAAATTTGTTTTGTTTTTTCTTCCCTCTTTTCTCCTGATTCCCATTCTCTAATGTGTATTTTAATACCTTCGTATTTTCCCTCCTTCCCCAGTCCCTGCCACCTATACTTACTCTCACACCTCCTTATTTATTATATACATACAGACATCAAAAATTAAGATCTGCAAATGAGAAAGACAATATGATTTTTATTTGAATCTTGATAGCCTGCACAATATATTTTGTAGTTTTATCCATTGTCCTGCATATTTTCATGATTCACTTTTTATAGCTGAGTATAATTCATTGGTGTGTATGAATCTTGTTTTCATCAATATATTGTTGAAGGACTTCGAGGCTGTTTCAGTTTTCTTGCTATTGTGAATAATGTAGCAATAAGCATTCAGGTGCACTCATCCATAGTAGGATATAGAGTCATCTGAGAATATGCCTGGAGTGTGTATAGTCCCAGATTATATAGGAATTCTAGGTCTAGCTATTTTGTTTTTAGATAGGGTCTCATTATATACCCTTGGCTGATATGGTACTAACTACGAGTAGACCAAGCTGGCCTCAAACTCATAGATCCATATGTCCCTTCCTGGACAAGTGCTGGGATTAAAGGCGTATGTTATCATGCCTGGCTCTAGTCTAGCTTTTAGAATTCTTCATCGCTTTCTGTAGTGACTACACCAGACTGTACTTCCACTGGTAGTGAATAAGTTTTCCCCTTTCTCCACATTGATTGTCATTTTTTTTTTTATTCTTAGCCATTTTGAAAAGAGTAAGACAAAAATCTCAAAGTAGTTTAAATCTTCATTTTTTATATGCTAGGGATGCTCAACATTTTAAAAATACAACTCTCATTATTTGTATCTTTCTTTGAAAAAATTCTGCTTAATTTCATGTTAGATTTTAAGGTAGGTTGTTCTTTGGTGTTCAGTTTTTCCCTAGGTTTTAAAAATTATATATATTATAGACAACACCTTCCATGCAAATTGTATGACATGTAAGCCCCCCATATGTGGACCACTTGTTTGGAATGATACTGTTGTTTGCCATCCAGACTCTTAGTTTTGTGCTAGCTCATTTGTCAAGGACACTCTTAATGCATGTACTCCATTGATCCTCTTCAATTAGTGCCCTACTTTCTCCCCTCTCAGACGCAGGTTATCATATCTTATGATGACATACTTGATTTATTTGAACTTGAGTTTGGGAAGGGTATTAGATAAGGATCTAGTTTCATTCTACATGTAGCTTATCCAGTTTGACCAGTACTATTTGTTAAAGATGCTGTTATCTTCTCCAACGCATATCATTGTGCTCTTTCTCAAAATTCAGGTGACTGTCAGAGCATATATTTATGATTAAGTCCTCATTCTGTTCTATTTATGAGTGCATTTGTTTGCCGGTGCTATCCGGGTTTTACCATAGCTCTGCAGTGGGACTGAAATTGAGGAGGATGCTGATGGTCCCAATGGGCCTTTATTGTTTCAATTATCCTAGGTCTTTTACATTCCCGCATGAATTGAGTTTACTTGTATATTTCTGTGAAAAACTGTTTAGACTTTTGATGGGGATTGTAGATTGCTTTTAGTAAGATGTCCACTTTTACAAAATTAATCCTATGCATTCCTGAGCATGAGAGGCCATCCACCTTCAGATGTCTTCTTCAGTTTCTTAATTTTTATACAACTTTTCACTTGCTTAGAGTTATTTAAAATATTTTATTTTACTTTAGTATGTTTTGCTTGAGGCTATTGTAAAAGGTATTATTTTCTTGATTCCTGTTTCAGAATATTTGTCATTTTTATATAGGAAGGCTACTAATTTCTGTGTGTTGATTTTGTAACTTAGTACTTTGGTGAAAGTATTTATCAGCTGTAGAAATTTTCTGGTCTTTTACTTATAGAATCATCATCTGCAAACAGGATTGCTTTGATATTTTTTCTTTCCTATTTGTATCCTCTTTATCTCTTGATACTTATTGCTATAGCTAAGATTGAATTCAAGCACTATTATGAATAGATGTTGTAAGTGAACATCACATTCATTCTCATATTCTCTCTCTCTCTCTCTCTCTCTCTCTCTCTCTCTCTCTCTCTCTCTCTCTGTCTCTCTTCCAATATCCACTCTTCATCCTTGCAACCTCTCTCAAAAATAGAACACACACACACACACACACACACACACACACACACACACACACACACACAAAACCTAGGAAACATCTCGTCCTGGAAGCTGCAGTGTGTCACAGTGTGTCCCACAGTATATCTCTGTCTACACATCTTCATTTACAAGTTCATTGCAATGAGTCAGGGGTCTGGTTCAATATCTTTGTCTTCTATGACACCATCAATATTGGATCCTCATTGGGACTCCCTCCAGTTATCCTGTTGTTGCCCTGTATCATGGAGATTCAGCAACTTTGAAACAGCAGAGCTGACCTTTTCCTGCATCCCAACCATTTGTAGATGATAAATTTGATAGGATATATGCATGTAGAAATTCAACCATTTCTTTTATATCTTCTGGTTTAGTGGAATACAAAATTTATTTTGATTCTTTGGCATAACTTTAATTTTTTCTATTGTTATTATTTTCTTTTTTTATTGGATTTTTATTTACATTTCAAATGTTAATCCCTTTCCCATTTTCCCTTCCACAAATCCCCTCTCCCCTTGCTTCTATGAGGGTGTTCCCCCACCCACAAACCCACCCCTTCCTGCTTCCCTGCCCTGACATTCCGCTACACCAGGGGTCCAGCCTTGGCAGGACCAAGGCTTCTCCTCCCATTGGTGCCTAATAGGCCATCCTCTGCTACATATGCAGCTGGAGCCATGAGTCTATGGATGGAATACAAAATTTTAAAGTATGTCCTTATGATTCTATGAATTCTCTCAGTGTCTGTTGTAAAATCTTGCTTTTCAGTTCTGATTTTATTGATTTGTGTCATATTTTCTTTTAGTTAATTTGGCTAAAGGTTTTTTAGTCAAGTCCATCTTGTTAAAGAACTCTGTTTCTTTTTTTTTTTTTTGAATGAATGCTTTACAATTTTTTTAAAATTTATTTATTATATATGAGTACACTGTAGCTGTCTTCAGATACACCAGAAGAGGGCATCGGATCTCTTTACAGATGGTTGTGAGCCACCATGTGGTTGCTGGGAATTGAACTCATGACCTCTGGAAGAGCGGGTGCTCTTAACCGCTGAGCCATCTCTCCAGCCCCAAGAACTCTGTTTCTTAATTCTTTCTGTTGTTTTTCATATATATATATTTGATTAATTTCAACCCTGATTTTGGTTTCTTTTCATAACTACTTTATTGTCATTCTTTTTTCCCAAGCCTTCCATTGCATCATTAAGTTGTTAATTTGAGGTCCCTAATGTTTTTCCAAGTAGATACTGTACTATAAATATTCTTTTAGAAGTGCTATCATTGTAGTCCACAGATTTGCGTATGTTGTGCTTTCATTTTCATACATTTCCAGGAATTTAAATTTTTTCTTCATCTTTCCCTTGGTCCACTTCTCGTTTGGCAGCATATTGTGTAGTTCCTATATCTTTGTGTACTCTCTGTAGTTCCTATTATTGCTGTTGATATCTAGCTTTATTCCATATGGTCAGATAGAATGCAGAGCGTTAGCTCAGTTTTCCTGTATTTGTTGAGACTTACTTTGATGTATGTTTAGTTTTAGAGAAAGTTCCATAGACTTCTGAGAAAATATGTATTCTTTCTTGTTTTATTAGAATGTTCTATAGATATGTTAGGTCCATATTGATTTATGGTATCATTCAACTCTAGTGTGTCCCTTTATTTTTTGCCAGTTAACTTGTCCATTGGTGAGATTTGGTATTGAAGTCATACATGGGTCCCATATTGAAATTATCTGTGGTTTTACATATACTAAGGATTCTTTTATGAAATTAATTACACCTGTTTTGGTACATATATATATATATATATATATATATATATATACACACACACACACACAAATGTATGTTGTATATATGTGTGTTGTGTATATATATATATATATATTTGTGTGTGTGTGTATTTGTATATATTTGTAACAGCTTCTTGGTGGATTGTTTCTCTAATGAGTATGAAGAGATCTTCCTTGTCCCTTTTGACTAATTTAAGTTTGAAGTCTGTTTTGTCAACTATTAGAATCGCTAGATGTTTGTATTTTACATTCATTTGCTTGGATCTCTTTTCATCCTTTCATGCTAAGGTTATGTATTTGTTGGTAAAGTGTATTTGTTGGAGACAGAGAAAAGATAGTTCATGTTTTCTAGTCAAGTCTTCTGGTCTGTGTCTTTATCGGGGAATGAAGTCCAGTACTACTCAGAATTGTAGCTCTCTTTGGCTACTCTGTGGGTCCATTTTCTTCTGCCCTTCTCCACCCTTCACTTCTACCATCTGAACACTGGGTAGGAGAGAAAGAAGGGTAGAGGGAAGAGAGGAAGAAATCCCAGAATGGGGCTAGGAAAGGGGGCAATGGTATCACTAGACTATGTCCTCTTGATTAGGAGTGTTGAGTTCCTTGGGGCAAGCTTGATTTTTGTTATAAGGATATCTGATTTCTTCTTTTCATCTCTTTGCACACAACTACTTCACAAACTGCATCAAACAGCAACCAACAGAAACCAGTCACAAACATGCAATCAGCCCCTTCTATCGGGACTCTAGTATTTACATATCGTCTAAAAAGTCCCCAGAATTCCAAATGTCACACACCTCTAGAAACTATCTGCAGCTGGAAAATCATGCCCCTGCTAGAGCATGAGGCAAATTGTAGTCTCCTGCTGCGAAGCAGCCCCATTTCTCCAGACCTAGGATTAAAACAGAAACATATTCCCATAATGTTTCTGTATTTAAAAAAAGAAAGAAAGCAAAAGTCTCAGTACATAGAATTATTATTGAGGGATGTGTGTTCTTGTCATTTTGTTGATTTTGTGGTGATTCTTTGACCTCTTGTTTATTTTCTCTTGGTTGTGTTTATTCTATTTTGATTCAAATAGTACTTTCAGTATACTCCATAGAATTGGCTTAGTGGTCATAAATGCTTTTCATTTGTTCTTGTGGGAAATTTTATTTCTCTATTAATTTTAATAGTTTTGCTGGATATAATATTCTTGGTTGAGAGTAATGTTCTTTGAGAACTTGAAACACTTCTTTTCTTGCCCTTTTGAGTTTTGAAATTTCTGTCAGAAAATCAACCAGGTGTTATTTCACCTTTATAAGTGATTTGACTTTTTCTTGCAGTTTTTAATATTCTTTCTTTCTTCTACTTTTAATGTTTTAATTTGATGTGCCATGAAGAGTTTCTTGTCATATCTGTTTGGAGTACTGGAGGCACCAGGAGGGCAACTATGTAAACAGTTTTATCATGTGATTTTTCTGAAAATGGAATCTGTGCCTTTGATGCAATAATTCTTCTCCTTTTCCATGCCTGTACTCTGAAAGTTAGGTCTTTTCATGGTACTCAAGTGGTTTCCTTTCTTCTGTTCATGGTTCTTCTGTTCAGTGATATGTACATATCACTGAATTTTAAAGTTGTACAATTTCTCTATATTGTCTTCCAGCCCCGATTTCCTCATGATCTGTTCTATTGGTAAGGTCTTGTATAGAGGGTTTTATTTTTTTTTCAATTTTTGCATCATTTCAGTTTAGTTTTTCTTCAATAATTCTGTGCCTTATTTAATTATATTTTCATATCATGTATTAGCTTCCTTATTTCATTCATCTTTTAATCTTTGAGTTTTGTGAAACCAGTTTAGACAGTGTTTTGAAATTTTTGTTTGGAAGATCTTCAAGGCCATTCTCATTGGGTTCCATTATTATGGAACTAGTAATTTTGGGGGGGGAGACATGTCTTGTATTTTTATGTAGATTTTTCTCTTTTGGGGACAAGATTTATGCATCTGGAGTTAATTGATTGAATGAGAATGTGGGCCTGGGGATGATTGTCTGGGTAGGGCTTGCCAGTCAGCACCAGGAGCTGGAGAAAGTATGGAAGCAAGGGCAGGATACTCAGGGTGCACCATCCCTTATTTGTAATCCCTGGGACTGGAGCAACAAAGGAAGTGTGGATGCAGTAGTTAGGGCCTCGCTTTCTCTTCTCTCTCATGCAGGAAGTTGGGCAGATTGGGAGGTACAGGTTGAGTGGTTGAGGCCTCACGGAATCTTACTTCTATGTGGTGGGAGCTAGACAGATTAGGAGGTATATGCCCTAGGTATTTTTAGAAAATTATAAAATTGTGTGTGTGTCTGTGTGTGTATGTGAACATAAACATAACTATTTACACATGCCTGACCATGCATAATAGGCTAGAAAAAAAGCATCAGGTGCTCTGGAACTAGCATTACAGGAAGTGTGAGCCACCCTACCTGGTGCTGGGAACCAAACTCAGGGATTCTCTCTAATCCCTTCCCAGGTAGTTGTAAAATATTCAGCTTGCACAGATTTCATTATGAATATTTGTGTCTATATTCAATAGAGAAATTAGATATTTTTTGTTGATGGTATATTCTTTATTGATTTTGGAATCAAAGTAATAATGACAATTATCTAAAAAATAATGATCCCTTTCCTTTTATTTTTTATGAAAAATTTGAAAAGCAAATGCAAATTTCTGGTAAAAGTTCAGCATTGAATCACTCTGTCTATACATTTTCTTAACTGTGCAACTTTTAATTGATGCTTCAGTTTCATTGTTTAAGTCTGAGTTGTTTGCATATTATGCTAAGTATTGTATCTTGAAATTTGTCAGTTTCTTCTAGATGTTCCTCCTTACTAGAATACACGTTTTCAAAGTATTACATAGTAAAGCCACACAATTTTACAGATAACTGTTGTAATGTCCTTTTCACCACTAATTTTAATAATTTTGGTGTTCTTTCATTTTTGTTAGTTCTACAAAGGATTTGTCTATCTTTTCTAGTAAGCCACTCTATTTCATTAATTCCTTCTAATTGTCCTTTTAGCCAGTCTCAATTTCATTAATTTCTCCTTTGATCATTATTATTTTTTTCTGTCCAGTAATTTTGTGTTTGGCATTTTTCTGTGTTTCTAAGAATTTGAACTATGTCATTAGACTTTAAGTTTTGTCTGATTTAAAAACGTTATGTATTTTTGATCACTATTTTTAAGATTTATTTATTTAATCTGAGTGCTCTATTTGTATGTACACATGAGTGCCAGAAGAGGGCAGCAGATCCCATTACAGATGGTTGTGAGCCACCATGTGGTTGCTGGGATTTGACCTCAGGACCTCTGGAAGAGCAGCCAGTGCTCTTAACCACTTTAGCCACCTCTCCAGCCCTAATCTATTTATTTTTATTTTATATGCATTGGATTTTTGCCTACACATGTGACTGTGTGCAGGTGTTGGATCCTCTGGAACTGGGTTTACTGACAGTATGAGCTGCCATCCCCTAGAGCTGGGCTTATAGACAGTGTGGGTGCTGAGAATTGAACTCAGGACCTCTGGATGAGTAGTCAGTGCTCTGCTGAGCCATCTCTCCAGCCCTATTCGATTTTTTTTTAATGTGGGAAATTTTAATGGTAAGTGTTTGTTTTGAAAATGCCACCCTGTATTTCAAAAATTAAGGTAGATTATATTTTCATTTTAATTTCATTCAAAGTAACTTTGAATTTCCTTCCTGTTTTCTCTAATAAACCATTTGTCACTCATGAATATATCATTCAATCTTCATGCATTTATATACTTTCTATAGTTTCTCATGCAATTGACTTTTATTCAATTATATGATAAGACATATAAAATTAATACTTTTAGTATTTGTTAAAATTTGGCCAATAGTTAGCTACAGTTTTAGAAAAGTTTCATAAGTCATTGAACAGCATGTGTATTTCACATTTTTGTGTAAAATATTCTATAGATGTGTATAAAGTCTATTTGATTATCCTTGAGTTTGACTATGAAGTTACTGTGATTTTGGGGTGTGGTGTGGCCTGGATAATGTATCTATTGCTCTGAGTAGGATATTGAATTTTCTTCTGTTATACCTGCCATTTCATGCTCAGTGGTGCTTTGTGAAATTGTTTGTACCAAAAATTGTCTGTCTGTCTGTCTGGTCTGTCTGTCTGGACTGTCTGTCTATCATTATGTCATCTTGATCAATTGGTACTTTGATTAAGTGTTCAGTGAACGTTATTTCTTCTGAGTAATTTTGGTGTGAACTCTACTTCATCAGACATGATGCATATTGCTAATCCTGGTTGGTTGTCTTCATAACGCATACTTGGTGTATCTCTTACCATGTTTTTACTTTAATTCTATGCTTTTACCAGTGTGCTGTATTTCTTGCAGACCAGAAACAACTGTAGCTTGTCTTGCAATCCAGTCAGCTAGTGTGTATCTTTTAGTTGGGAAACTGAAATAATGAACGTTGGGGATTATTACCAAGATTACAAGACATAGTCAGATTCTGGTAGTGTTGTACATTGTTTACATGGCTCAAATCTTTTCTTTCTAACTTTTTCTAAATTTTTTAATTTTAGGAGTTTATTTGCTGTGTTGAATATCTTCAATTCTTTTCTTGTTTTTGTTTTCTATTTGTTCCTAAAGGTTTATTCTTCCCTGACCATTTGCATTTGTGACTATATTCCCCTGTATGTATAATTTTTTTAAGTATCTTCCACAATATTTTATGAGTGGTCATTAGTTGCTCTAATTTGTGATTATCTTGGAAGGTATGCATTTCACCACTGATTTCAAAATTTAACTCTCCTGGGAGCTGAAGAAAGGTTAGTAAATGTGTTTAAAACACATTTATGAATTTCTTAAATAATTAGTAAAATGTTCTTAAAGAAAACAAGCAAGAGAATTCATGTGAATATACTAATCCTATTTGGCATTTATTTTCTCATACTGCTTATATTTTATTATCTCTTACTGTTCTGGATTTTTGCATTTCTACCAAAATGCTGTTATTCTAATGAGATTCACTTTGTACATAAGCTGACAATTTTCTCTTGTAGCTTTTAATATTTTAGTTGTTGTCCTGTGGTTTTAACATTTTAACAATGTAACACAAAAAGGTTCTTTGCTGGCCTTGACTTTTAGTGATAGAAAGGTCTCCAGTGCTTGTATCTATAACATTCTCTGGCTTTTAGATATTTCATGAAATAGTTTCAATAAATAGACTCTCTGTGCCTTTCCTTCGCTTCTCAGCTCCTTTACTCCCCAAATTCTTAGGTTTTGTTTCTTCAGCATGTCTCAAAGCTTTTGGAAGTACACATCAATGATCCTGGTGTCTCCAACATTCTCTGATCTCCATTGCAACTTAAACTTTACCTTCATGTTTTCATGTAATGGCATCAAGGCCTCTTTTCAGGGATTCCAACTCCCAACTCCACAGGGCCTGCACAGGTCTGCACTAGGTCATCTGCATACACACACACACACACACACACACACACACACACACACACATATATATACATAAATACATATTTACACACATATATGCATATACATAAATACATATTTACACACATATACATAAATACATATATACATATACAAATATATACATATATACATATTACACACACACACACATATATATATGCTTCAAGTTTAGTGTTTTTATGGGATTTCTGAGCCTGTGAAAGTCTCCGACTCTTGAGTAAAAGTCAAGAAAAGAAAAGAACCTCCCTATGTTACATTGTTAAAATGTTAAAACCACAGAACAACAACAACAGCATAATATTAAAATCTACAAGACCTGTTCTTGGGGTCTCTTGGTTTGCCTTGTCCAGCCTCAATATGATGAATTTTATTTTATATTATTAAATTTTATTACATTTGGTTGCTAAGTCTTTGAAATCTGTTCTTTTTTTTAAATGAGAGACAAAGGGGATGGATCTGGATGGGAGGGGAGGGGAGAAGGAACTGGGAGGATTAGAGGGAGTCAAATCATAATCAGGATATATTATGTGAGAAAAGAATATTTTCAATAAAAGGAAAACAAAACAAAGAACAGACTATTCTCCATACTATAGTTTCATCTGAGCAAGTCTTATATTAAAAGTACAAATAGTTTTCTATACTAAAAAAAGAAGGAAAGCATCATTGAAACCATGGGCCTTTCTATGCCTATTCAGTTCCTGAAAAATGACAAGGAGACTATATTTATATTTATATTTATTTATTTATTTATTTATTTATAAGCTTGGCCTTATATATAGGCAGTTTCCCACTGGTTCAAAACTCAATTATCCCATTATTAGTAATCTAAGTTCTGCCACATGGCTGGCCTGCTTCTTCCTGTGTCCAGCTGGCTGATCCCCCATGCCACTCTCTTTCAGAGTTCCTTTCTCTGTCTGGAAGTTCCACCTTACCATTCTGTCTTTTGCTATAGGCTATAGGCCTTTTATTTTAATCAATCAGAAGGTGCCTTAGGCGGCAAGGAAAGACAGAAACAGATCTTTACACAGTGACCAAAAGCATCACTCCAATAGTTCATTTTTTAAATAAAATGTGTGTTAGTCAGAATATGCTTGGACCATGGGAAGTAGCACTATTAGGAAATGTAGCCTTCTTGCAGGAAGTGTATCACTGTGGAGGTGGTGCTTTGAGTTGTTTTATATATATCCACAAGTCTGACCAGTGTGAGACAGTCTTCTATATCTTAAGATTAAAAAACCAGCTCCACTACATGGCTGAGCTCATATATCAAGATGCAGAAGTGAAGCTTGTGCTATAGGAATATGGTAAAATTGGGGTGGTAACTATGCTAGAGAATCAACAATGTTTTACCTCTCCAAAGTACCCAGTCAGAGGGAAAGAAAAGATAAGAACTTAAAATTAGCATCATCAAAAACACCGTTCCACACCAAATTGGCAAAAGTTCCCAGCAGGATAGCTTTCTGGATCTGCCATGGTTATTGTTCACTGGTCTTTCCAAGGTCTATGGTAAGAAATAATGCAGAAAAATGCGAAACTGTGTCAAATGATGAAAAATTGTTCAGTGTTGTAAATAAGGTAAATGCTGAGAATGCAAATGTAATTGTTAAAGAGTTGAATGCCATGAAAGAGAAATCTAGTACCTTCCATTGGAACAACAGCTACATGGTCTAAGAGTAAGATCTCACTTATCAAACCAGCCTTTTATTTCTTTGTTTTTAAACTAGTGTCTTGTTTTACTAAAACAGAAGTAAACTGTCTTGCTTTCATTGTGTATAGTTTCTTGAATTAGTTATTATGGAATAAGGGTCTTGATTCTCAAAGACGCTTATATATACATGTTTGTTGTTGCATTATTCACATTGCAAAGAAATAGAATTAGCATGAATGTCTACAAACAGCTAAGTGGATAATGAAAATGTGATATGCATTGTACAATAGAATTTTATTTAACTATAAAGCAAAGTGAAATGGTGAAATTTGCAAGAAAAGTAACAGGACAGTAACATATTTTATTATAGAAATATGCTCAGAACTATAAATACTGCATACCCTTTCTCATATGTGATGTGCTTTGAATATGCTTGGCTCACGGAGTGGCACTAATTAGGAGCTGTGACCTTATCGGAGTAGCTGTGGCCTTATTGGAGGAAGTGTGTCACTGTGGGAGTAAGCAGTGAGACCGTCCTAAACACATGGAAGCCAGCCTTCTCCTAGCAGCCTTCAAATGAAGATGGAGAACTCTCAGCAACTTCTCCAGCGTCATGCCTGCCTGCTGCTGCTGTGTTTCCTGCCAATGGCCTGAACCTCTGAACCTGTAAGCCAGCCCCAGTTAAAAGTTGTCCTTTATAAAAGTTGCCTTGGTCATGGTGTCTGTTCACAGCAATAAAACCCAGACTAAGATATGTGGATAAGAGCTTCTAACTTTTATTTTGTTTGTATTTGTGCAAGAATAAGTGTATGTGGACTTCATAAAAATATAAAGGGCCCCATGAGAGGGACAATCAGAAGCTTTAATAAAGGTTCTGAATAAGATAATAGAATATACATGTTATAAAAGTAGGAGAGAGAATATTGGGAGAAGAGGGTAGGAGTTGGAGGCAGGCAGGAGATTGAAAGAGAAGTGGGTCAGAGAGTGAGGATCAACCCAAACTAGTTATGTATGAAAATCCCACAAGGAAGTGAAGTGGAAGTTTCTGGTTTCTTTGGAGACTCAGTTGTGTCATGTGATGCTT
The DNA here is from genome assembly GCF_011064425.1 of Rattus rattus. Classification (NCBI taxonomy): domain Eukaryota; kingdom Metazoa; phylum Chordata; class Mammalia; order Rodentia; family Muridae; genus Rattus; species Rattus rattus. The sequence goes on from NC_046172.1 coordinate 53,505,673, forward strand.
TACTAAAGCAGACAGGTGAGAGGATGCGTTCCTGAGGCAGACACAGGTGGAAGGATGTTTAGCTGAAGTAGACACAGGTGAGAGGACGTTTTGCTGAAGCAGACATGTGAGAAGACACACGATGTTTAGAAAGAATATAAATATGAGCAGAGATTGTGGGACAAGACTAGTGCTTTGGTTCACTTTGCACTGCATCACTGATCTCCCCTTGTAACTTTATAGAGAGTAACTCGCCAAAGAACTTTTCTGATCTTCTGGCTGATCCTTGCTACTTGTGTGGCCTCGTGCTGCTGGAACCTGATCATCTCCTCTGGATCCATCAGCCAACACTCATTCCTGGTCAGTGTTTCCAATTAGACTGGACTGCTCTTACTGGTTTGTGTTTAATCTTTTGGACTAGACCACTGATATCCTGACAACAAAGATTGGGATCTCCCCAAAGAACTACTGCTTAGCAGGTCCACAAGCCCTGTTTTCTATTAACCTTTCCTTCCCCCTACCTCTGGTAAGTGGGATAGAAGGGAAGCATTTAAGAACCCTTATTAAAGTAGGTTTTGAAAAATCCAAGCCTACAAGGGGACCTGGTACTTTGTATGCTAATTTGAAATTAAATAAAATTTCAAAGATAATATATCGTCCAGTTTTGTGGCAAACTTTGCATCAACTTTCCATTCACATACTAATCAGCCAATAGCAAAAAGTGCTGTGATACTGGTTCAGAGATTTCCAAGAATAAAGTATGGTCTGGAGATAGAACAATGGTAAAGCACATACATACATACCTGGCATCCGGTACACACACCATCCTGCCCAGCTCCATCCCAACACCCACTCCAAGAATACTGAAAAAATGGATAATACAGTTACTTGTTTTTATTTTCTAGAAGACCAGGGATACCTTTTTAAACATTCTCCTGCAAGTTTTTAATGACTATCTCTCTAATATTACCTACATAAACATGCACTCAGAATATGTAAAAGAAACATTTCCATTATTTTCTGCATATGAAATTCCAAAGTATAGCCAAATTAGATGATTGATACTTTAATTGACTGAACAGATGATACTTTTTATAATATCTTTAAGAGGAATTTCTCTTTACTATTTACAGTCGATATAATTAAAATCTGTAATGTAATCTTAGTTTTCCTGTCTTTGTATTATTTTCTTGTTTACTGTAAAGGCAATCTCATGCCTACAGTCTTCTGTTTACAATCGATATGCATATATATGGACCTTGAGACTACAACATTTTCTTCCCAAGAAATAAAATGCCATTAGGGAGTGTACTGGGCTTATTACCTTGAGCAATATTATCTAATTTTTTGTGTTGAAAGCTCAATGTGTCATTGTTATGCTTACATGTGTGCTTCGCAGAATTATATGCTTTAATCCACTCCTCCCTGGGTATGTACGGTGTCTTCCTTCTGTGGTAAGAAAAGAGCTTGCCATAGGCAAGTTGCCATTTCAACAGCCAGAATGTAAGTGAAACTGCTACTCTTGCTGTCTATTTCCTATGTGAGTGAAGCTATTTCTCCTTCCAGTGACTAACTACACTGTTCTTTCTAGGTAATTCTACTATCAAGATACAATGAGGAGATGTACTGAGGTTGGTAACTGGTAAGTAGAATTCTGTAAAACGTTATTCTTTTTTCAGTAATTCATTCATTCATTTTACACCTCCCTCTTCTTCCACTTTTACCCTCCCAGCCCATTTCCCCCATACTCCCATCACAGGTACCAGGCTGACCTGGCACATCAAGTTGCAGCAGGACTAAGTGCATCCTCTCCCACTGAGGCCCAGTCAGGCAGTCCAGCTAGGAGAAAGGGATCCAAAGGCAGGCAACAGAGTCTGAGCCACTACTCCAGTTACTGGGAATCTACATGAAGACCAAACTGCACATCTGCTCCAAATGTGTAGAGAGCCAACGCTTAGGCTCTACCTGCTCTTTGGTTGGTAGTGTAGTCTCTGTGAGCCCCTAAGGGCCCAGGTTAGTTGTCTCTGTAGGTCTTCTTGTGTTGTCCTTGACCCCTCCAGCTCCCTCAGTCCTTCCTGACTCTTTCACAAGACTCCCTGAGCTCTGTCCTACGTTTGGCTGAGGGTCTCTGCATCTGTTTCCATCAGCAGCTGGATGAAGCCTGTCAGTAAATATCATTAAATACACATGTCTGTGGGTATCTTTGTTTTATTTCTACATTGTTTTCAATTTAGAATTGTAGAATTATACAGTCAAGTGTGTAAAAATGTAAACAAGTTTTCAGTCATATTATTAAACAGTCCTTTATTGTTGGACTAATTTGTACTCAGTATATAGTCATGCCAGGAATGCATGAATGCTGTATTCAGTACATACCTACTAATGGAGAGGATTGTCTTTTTACTTTTGTTAATTTGGTTATCAAAAGAATGTTTTCATTTCAGACAGTATGCTTGTCTACATATTTAAACAGTTACTACCCAAGGAAACACGTCAAACTGCTACATAAAGCATGTATAACCAAATATAAATTCCTGTCTGAAATGAAAACATTTTGATAACTAACTAAATTACCAAATACATTTAGAGGACAACCCTCACTGTTAGTAGGTATGAACTAAGAACAGTGTTCATGTGTTCCTGGAACGACTATATACTGAATATAAATTAGACCAATAATAAAGGACTGTTTAATAATATGAGTCTGAAAATGTGTTTGAATTTTCACACACTTTATTTTATAGTTACATTTTGAAAACTATGTAATAGTAAAGCAAAGCTATAATCCTGTGTTTCATGATTTTGGGGTTGGGGCATCTCTAGAACAAACCAGAGTCCTGGGACAGGGGAGGCTCCTGGGAGAATATACAGGTAACCCTGGCTGAGGTTCCTAGAAGCAGGGGATATGGAGCTTAAGGTGGACACCTCCTGTAGCCAGGCAGGACTTCCAGTGGAGAGAGGGTGGCACCAATCCACCCATAAAACATTTGCCCCAAAATGTATCCTACCTACAAGATGTACAGAGATAAAGATGGAGCAGTGATGAAGGGAATGGCCAACCAGTGACTGGTTCAGCTTGAGACCCAGCCCATGGGAGAGACACTAATAGTGATACTTTGCTGTGCTTACAGACAGGAACCTAGCAAAACATAATTCTTCTTTTATTTTGCTTTTTAATGATTTATTTTTATTTTATGTATATGAGTACACTGTTGCTGTATACAGACACACCGGAAGAGGATGTCGGATCCCTTTACAGATGGTTGTGAGCCACCATGAGGTTGCTGAGAATTGAACTCAGGACCTCTAGAAGGGCAACCAGTACTCTTAACCACTGAACCATCTCTCCAGCCCCCTACAAAACATAATTCTTATTTTAGGTAAGAATATATCTATTTTCTTACAAATCAAAAGAATATTAGATTCTGAGGTCACATGTGGGTAAAAGTGAAAACAGTTGGATAAAAGCTCTTGTCACATCACCATAAACAGCAGAATTTCCTTCATTAACATAGGCAAATGACATTTAGTTGGTTACATGTACCATCTCTTTATCTATTAATCCATCTATGAACATGTACATGGCTTTCATGTATTAACCATTGTAAATAATAGTCAAATGAAAATGAGGGCGCAAATATTTTTTAAGAAATCTTGGCATTTTTGTTTGAGCATATGGTAGGTCTGTCTTAAAATGGTTGAGGAGCCTCCGTGTTGTTTTCCATAGTGGTTACATCAATTATGTTTCTACTAAAAAAGTGACAGAGTTTCCTTTGATGCACCTTTGTCATACAATATTTGTCTTCCTTTCTTTTGTTTTAAGTAATTTGATATTGTAACTCATATAAGGTCATATCTCAGTGGGTTTTTAAATTTTTCCCCAACGAATAATGATGTTTAGTACTTTCTTCATACTTATTAGTCTTCTAAATGATTTTATTGAAGAACTCCTTTCCACTTCTGATGCTCTTTTAAAAGTTAGATTATTAGTCTTGTTTGTTCTGTGATATTTTCCTCTTAGATAATAGGAATGTTTTATATTACCATTCTGCCATATATATAGGTGACACAAGTACTCTATGCACTTTGTTGATTGTTTTGGACAAACATACCTAATACACATTAAATTTTTTTCTTTAAAATTTATTCTTTTTCCAGTGTGTATTATAGCTGCTTATATTTTAACATTTTTGGATCCACACTTTAATTCTTTGTATGTCTTACTTTAAACAACCACAAAACATATCAATGTTGTTTCAATTATTTATTTACATTTTTTATTTATTTTAAAACATTTTTAAACATTTTGAATATTCTATTCAAAATTTAACAAAAGTCTCATGCTTCACATTAACTTGTACTTTTGCAAGGTAGCAGTCAGGTTCTTACATGAAACATTTAATAGTGCACATTTTATGAATTAGAATGAAAGGAATGTCTTAAAATTTGACAATTTTCATAAAATGCAGAGTAGCAAGTAAAATATCTATAAGGTTATTGTACTTGGATAAAACTCAAGAGGTCAGATTCCAAACATCCATTCCATATCTTCATGCAAACTTAAATCAAGGTTACCATAATAATGTGATAGATTTCCATATTAAGTGATCTTTATTTTTTCCTGGTGGTTCTCTGTGACTGCTTAAAAATTTATTATCTGAAAATGCAACAAACAAAAAAAGTAATGCCTTTAGTCTTTCACACTTTATAGTGAGTGAGAAGGCTTAAATTGAGCTGTATGCATCAAGTATTAGAGCTAAATTTAATTTTTCTTTTATTGAAAATAGATTATTTTCTCATAATATATCCCAAATCTGATTTTCCCTCGTACTACTCCTCCCAAATCCTCCTAACCTCCCCTCACATCTGGATCCATCCCTTTTCTGTCTCTCATTAGAAAACAAACAGGTTTCTGAGGCATCATAGTAAAACAAATAAAATATAATAAGATAAACAAAATGAAACACATCAGAATAGGACAAACCAAGCAAAGTGAAGGAAAAGAGCCAGAGAATATTTAGAGGAAACAGAGAGATGCAGAGAACCACACATCTGTACACTCAGGAATCCCATAAAAAACATAAAACTCTGGAAGCCATAATGTATACCCAAAGTACCTGTAAGGAAGCAAAATGTAAGAAGTTAAATTTAAAGGGGGGGGGAGGTGTGGAGAGGGCTCAGTGGTTAAGAGCATTGGCGTCCCTTTCAAAGGACCTGGGTTCAATTCCCAGTAACCACATGGCAGATCTCAACTGTCTGTCATTCCAGTTCCAGGTGATCTGACTCCTTCAGACAGGCAGACACGCAAGCAGAACACAAATGTACATAAAATAAAATAAATCATTTACAAATAAAAAATGAAAAATAAAATACCCTGATACAACAATAGAGCAACAAACTTCCAAAGATACCATCAAGTTCATTTTTGTACTGGTCATTTTCGCTGGACATGGGGCCTACCCTTAAAAACAGTTTGTTTTCCCATTGAGAATCCTTTGGAGAAAACTAAATTTTCATTTTCAAATGGTTATTAATTGGAGATAGATTCTGGATTAGGGGTGGGGGCATGTGCCTACTCCTTTCTGCTGTAGGAGCCCATCTGATGCAGACCTATGTAAGTCTTGTGCATACTGCCTCAGTTTCTATGAGTTCATATGTGCATTTTTCCTGTTGTGTTGAGAAGGCCCATTTTCCTTAGTGTCCTCCATCCACTTTGATTCATTCATCTGTCCATTCATTCATTTTTCAAAATGAATAAAATATAACAAAACCCATCAACTCATCAAAATTGAGTAAGACAAACTAACAGAAGAAAAAGAGCCCAAGAGAAGGCATGAGGATTCACACACTTGGGAATTCCATAAAAACAATAAACTGAAAGACATAAACTCAGGGGACCTGGTGCAGACATTTGGTGGCCTTGTGCATTCTGTTATAGTCTCTTTGAATTCATGTTGCTATACAAGGCCTTGGTTGTTTGGTGACCTCCATACCCTCTGGCTTTTATACTCTTTATACCTCTTTAGCAGGATTCCCTGAGTTCTAGGGGAGGGACTTGATGGAGATTTCCCGTTTAAGATGGACTGTTTCAAGGTCTCTCACTCTCTGCATATTGTATGGCTGTCTGTATTTGCTCCCATCTGAAGTGGAATCTTAAGGGGTCTTTGGAAAGTCAGTTGTGTTGGACGGTGTTTTGCTGGGGCAAACACGTGAAGGAACATTTCATTAAAGTGGACACAGATGTGAAAGGCTAAAGCAGACTCCTGAAGGAAGGTTTTGCTGAAGCAGACACAGGAGAGAGGATGTTCTGCTAAAGCAAGCATGTGAAAGGACATGTGATAAAGGATTCTTTGCTAACAACACGCATGTATTGGTCCACCTTACATTGCATAGTTGAGCTTCATTTGCCAGGACTCCACAGAGAGAAACACACTAAAACACTTCTGGTAGTCTGCCGCAGTTTCTTGCTGCTTCAGCAGACTTGGACTGATTGGCAGGGTGATGTCCTCTGAGACAAGACACATGGAGGACATGTGATGTGTGAAGGAAGTATAAATAGAACTTCACAGTGAATGAGGCTGAGCTTAGGTTGCTGGTAAAGCTAGCTGTGCAACACTTGTTGGTCTTGTGTTGTTGCTGATCTTCCCTTCACTGAGAGAGGCACAGCTGATAACTTTTCCTGGCGTTCCTCCAGGTTTCTCCTGCTGACTCAAACCAAGGCCGAGGCCTGGCTGTCTCTGCTATGTAGTGCCACTGCTGCTGCTATCCCAACTCTATTGAACTGGACTGCTAATGTATCCATGACACGTTTATGAGTGGATTGAGCTGCCACTGCTATCCTATGAACTGAACTGCTGACTTCTAGACAACACAGATGGGAATTGCTCCAAAGAACCATTTCTAAACACATCCATTCCCCTTATCCTTTCTTTTCCACTATCTCTGGTGAGTGGTGGGCTGGAAGGGATGTTAAACAATTTACAAACCATCATTAAAAGTGGGCTTTGAAAATAATTAAAGTTACACCCATCTGCTGCAGGAGGCAGCTTCCTGATGATGCCAGAGCAAGGCACTGATCTATAGTATAGTATAGCAGAATGTCATTGGGAGTCATAGTATTGCTGTGTTCTTTTAGTAGAAGAGTAGATTTTGGTTTTACCCCAGGACCCTAGGCTGTCTAGTCTCAGTTTCTTAGTTGCTCAAGCAGCTTTGAGTATGGGTTATGTGGTGGTGTGAATATGCTTTGCCCATGGGAAGTGGCACTATTAGGGGGTGTGGTCTTGCTGGAGGAAGTGCATCACTATGTAGGTGGGGCCTTTTGGGCTATTAGTGCTCAGTCTCCTCCCAAAACAGAAGAGAGAGCCTCTTCCCTAGCTGCCTGAGGAGCAGAGTCTTCTCCTGGGTGCCTGTAGAAGACAGTCCACTTCTGCTGCCTACAGGTCAAGATGTAGAATTCTTGGCTCCTCCAGTGCCCTGTCTGACTATACATTGCTGTGCTTCCCACCACAATGATAATGGACTGAACTTCTACAACTGTAAGCTTGCCTCAATTAAATGTTTTCCCTTATAAGAGTGCCTTGGTCATGTTGTATCTTCACAACAATGAAACCCTAACTAAGACAAGTTACATCTCATGTAGTGGGCCTTAAATCAAATCAGATATCGGTTGCTTACTCCGACAAACTTTGTGCCACCATTGGACTAGCATATCTTACAAGCAAGACACCATTGTATATAGAGTTTGTAGCTGGGTCGGTGTTTACATTTCTCTATTGGTCGCATGCACAGTTTTTGGTATTTTGCTTAATACCAATTTTGCTCCAATACCAAGAACAGTAGTCTGTAGGGTTGAATGTTCCTGGTAGGTACCAGGTCAACTCTGTGTTCAATGAATTGTATGGATATTGTCTTCAGCCATAGGGTCTTGCCTTCAGTTTTGGAGAGCAACCTAGTCCTGGCAACAGCCTGGTTGTTTGGGGTTCCCATGGGGCCCCTATGGCCAATAACTCAATTAGATGTAACTCATTCCCAGTACCAGAAGGTTTATTTGGTGACAGAAGATACTCAGCCAGGCCTCTCCCCCTCCCCCCATTATTTGGCAATTTCATTAGATAGCCTCTATAAACGTGTGTATTTTAGGAAGATTCTACTGTATTAGGCTTCCATAGTACCTTTCAAAAGACCCTTAATTTTAGCTATCCCCCTCTTCACTTCCCCTTCCCAAGTTTTATTGATATAATAATTATGCATATTTGGGGGTATAATGTGGCAATTCTATGTGTGAAATATATAATTATCAACTGAGGATAATCAGCATTTTCATATTCCCAAGCATTTATCATTTCATTGTGATGTGAACTTTCAAATTCTTCTCCTTTAAAGTTTTATAAAGTATCTATTCAATTATTATAAAGTGAGTAACTCTACTGCATTGTAAAACATAAGGTTTATTCTTCCTGTGCTAGACATTAACCAATTTGTCTCCCTTCACCCTCTTAATATTGCTAATTTTAATGGCTACTATTATATGCTTCCACGTGTGAGCAGGAACATGTGCTATTTATCTTGCTCTGGCTTATTTTGCTTAATATAAGATCAGCCAGTTTCATCCTTGTTGCTGCAAATTTCAGAATTTAATAATTTTGTGCATATTTTTGTGGTAAAATATATATGGCTCAACTATGTAAATATGAGTATTGAATTTTCACAAATGTGATAAACTATTGCCTTACTCAATAAACAGAACTTATTGCCAGCCCTTCAGCTAAATCTATTATGTCATTCACTCTCCAGGTTTCAATGACTCTCAGTCTTCAATGATGATTCTCTTTATTTCTAACATTATATATTTATTTTGCTTATCTTATATAATTTGGTAATGTAGTAATATTATGTTCTGACTTGCTTTGGTTACACAAGCTTATGTTTGTGAGATTCATTCAAGTTATTGAGTATACCGAGTCATGCATTTGAATTTCTATATAGAATCATACAAGATATATTCAAATGTTAACAGATATATTATTTCTATATATAGGCTACAAGAAACAGTGTTTCTCAGATTTATGTATATTTTGTTGCATTTTACTATGGTAGAGTTCTTTGTTCCCATGTGTGCATATTTAGAAGTTATAGTTTTCCAAAGTGATTTTAAAATGTCTTAAAATTCTAAGTCATTCAATTTATTTTATTGCTACAGTATTTTGTTGTAGTTTAACGTTTTCATTTTTCTGGTAACTAAAGTTTTGATAAACTTTTCAAATTATTATAATTTTTAAAATTTTTTATTAGATATAAATGTTATTCCCCTTCCCGGTTTCCTGTCCATAAGCTCCCATTCCACCCCCTTCCCCTCCCCCATATGGGTATTCCCCCATAAATCCCCTTTACTGCCCCCCATATTCCCCTGCACTGGGGGTCCAAACTTGGCAGGACCAAGGGCTTCCCCTTCCTCTGGTGCCCCAACAAGGCCATATGCAGTTGGAACCCTGGGTCAGTTCATGTATACTCTTTGGATAGTGGTTTAGTCACTGGAAGCTCTAGTTGGTTGACATTGTTGTTCTTAGGGGGTTGCAAGCCCCTTCAGCTCTTTCAATCCTTCCTCTAATTCCCGTAAACGGGGTCCTGCTCTCAGTTCAATGATTTGCTGCTAGCATTGACCTCTGTATTGGACATGCTCTGTATGTGTCTCTCAGGAGAGATCTATATCCGGTCCTTTTCAGCATGCATTTTTGGCTTCATCAATCTTTACCTAGTTTTGGTGGCTGTATATATGGACCAAATGTGGGTTAGGCTCTGAATGGCCATTCATTGAGTCACTGCTCTAAACGTGGCTTCCATATCCGCTCCTATAGATGTTTTTCCCCTTTAAGAAGCAATTCTCCTTCATGCTGAGAATGTTTTTTTTTAGAAAGATACTGATTTACCAAAAAAGAAACAGTCACGAATACAAGTACTGGGGAAAAAAACTATTTTTCTTTTTTTCTAATAAATTGTTTACCAAAAAGAAAACCTAAATTAAAACCCAATGGAATCAAGATTATCTTCCCGCTACCACCGTAATATAATCACATGCGTACTGGACACTAAAACCCCACCTAAGAGTACATTTGCTTCCGACAATGAGGGTGATTCTTTAAAAAAAACCAGTGTGGTAAATGTAACACCGATCTCTGCAGGTGTTAAGTGTCTGAAATAGGCAGCTAATACTGGATTTAATATTATTTTATAAATAATTGTTCCCTTAGCAGTAAACATAAGTCTACACATTCACAAGCCCTACAAAATAAATACTGTGATTACGCACAATAGGTTATGACAAACTAGTTTCAAAACAACAAAACTTCAACATCTTGATAAAAACTCTGATCAGAATAAAATGTGACTCTAAAATTGAAAACAGTCAAAGTAACATCACATTTAAAATCGTCCACAGTTTACACAGTACTGTGAGTTTCCAGTTGTGGAACACATTTTTCCCCCATTGTAAATTAAAATATGAACATATTGAAAATTGTTAATTTCAGTGATGACACCGGTTTTGGTCTTACTTTATAGCATTATTCTCATTATAAAAAGTTTCACTAAGTGTCCATTAGTGGTCTGATTGGTCTTCAGTATTTCCTACGTGTATAGAAAAGAAACCCCTAAAAGCCAACAGTACTTCACACACACACATATAAAAGAATCCATCTTGGAAATGGCCGTACTGAACAGAGCCACACACACACACCGATGCTGGACAGACAGGAGGGCTTTCACCTCCTAAGACCACTCTGATGACGAGCGAGCAGAGCGTGTACAATCCATCGTGTTAAATACCCCACCTGAGTCTCAGGACTCAGCAGGCGATGAGTAACAGGATTACACGGTTGCACTTGGAGCTGACCACAGCCAAAGGTTACAGGATGATTAAAACAAGCCAGTGTTTACAAAGTTTTAATTAAAGACAGCAATTCCCTTAAAGGAGAGGATAAAGAATGGGATGACAAGAAGTATTTGGTCTTAATAAGGCAATACAAAATCGATCCATTATCAAAGACCATTTAATTTTTAAAGATCAACAATACCAAAAGCATAAAGTGGAGTATAAGAAAATAGTTTTTTTATAAGTATGATTTAATTAAAGCTGTTTACAGTTACTCTCCCACAGTAGTAAGCATGAACCTAAAAAGAATGAGAGAGGACACCACAAGCACACAGGACGGGACGCAGGGTCAGAGGAGCCAGCATGCGAGCGAGTGAGTGAGCGAGCCGAGCGAGGGCTGTGGAGCTAGAGGTCGGTCGGTCGCACTGTGACAGAAACAGCCCAGGCCCAGGGAGGCCTTTTGTTTCCTTTGGGGAAGAGTAGGGGAGGGGAAAAAGACTGCTAGGAAACACACACAAGTCCTGCTAAGGCCCAGCGCCCAGAGGACAGCAGCACTTAGAGCAGGTGCCTTAACTCTGAGATGACTAGAGGGTGTTCAGTGTATACACAAGTACATAGTACATTTTCTCTTTTTTACAAAATAAAATAAACATCATTTGCCACCAT